>NW_019213527.1:331767-378672 GCF_002532875.2 Varroa jacobsoni | reverse complement strand
ATATAAGAACTATCTTAGTGCATCGTTTACTTCTTCCTTTCCCGTAAATCAACCATATTATTATATTTACTACTATTACTACTAATACAAACGACAATCGCCTTTGACCTAGCGTTTTCCATAGTAAAGTTGCAGAGCTTTCAAGGACACGCACAGAACGGAATTGAATCATCTATATGCGTATATGGAGTATATACGTGTGTATCCCCGGTAGTCCACTCTGCGCTAATAAAACAGTTTCAAACTTCATGGAAGTATGCCGTTTAGGCCAATGTCATTGAAAAATAGGCTGCACATTTTAGAAACCTTTTTGTGTTCTTTTATCTTACCTTGCTTAAAGTCTTATTCTCAGAGTAGTCTGTAATGCGAACATACGAGCACATTTTGAGACCCGTGAAGGATGTTCCACGCTTGAGAGGAGGATTGATTTTTGTAGGCCAGACTGCATATTGAACCCTCAGGACTTCCGAACCCATTGCTGGATAAGGTGGATGCCGAGCGCACATACATGAGACCTGGGCCTCAAGCGGAACTCGAAGCGGTGACTTGAAACCTGCTTGATTTCCAAAGGTCCACAGTGTTGGTATCTTTGATCAGTGTGAGTTGATCATTACCTAGTGTAACCGAGACATGTACTAGATCAGTACCTATACCACTATAAAAACTAGTGGCAGAGGCGTATCTGGTATTCTTTTTTAATATAAATACTCTGTCTTTTGTGGTAATAGACTAGATATTGCATAAAATGGAGACTGAAAAGTACTCTCTCTAACATACGTTTGCTAGGAAGTAGCTACGTTTATCTAAACCTGTGTTACCTGGCGTCCGTAAAGTGCAACATACTTGAAAAAAATGGCTGTTAGCTATTATATTTCTGATTAATTGCGGCCGATTTATACTTTAGTCCATACGGTATACAATGGGAATAACTTACAAGTTACTTATTTTGAAGCAATAGTTAGACACTGCTCTCTTGACTTTCTTTAGCCACTGAATTCAAGGCGTCTGTCAGCTCGGAATGCGTTCGTCCAATGCTATTTTGTCATGAAAAAAACACTTGACTAGAGTTTTCAGAAGCAGGTTAGTGACACGTAAAAGCAAAGGGTTCAAAGTTCAGCTGTAAAATAGATTTGAGCAAGCAAATTGTTGAATTTTGGATAGTTTCATGGTATAAGAAAATGGGCAACTGCTATATGCAGCCTGATAATGTGAGCTCTAATGTCTTTGTAAAGTTAATTTCAATATTTGTGGTAAGTATGACGTGCTACACTTAAAAGTTATACGATTATACTTGCCACACGACAATGAAAATTTGTTATAAACCTCCCCTTTGTAGAAGACGCTTGTGATGTATTTATAACGGCCATATTCCTAAATAATCTTTAATAATGACCACTAAATGTCACACATAATATTTACAACTTTTAAATAGTCCATACATCATCATTTATAAGGTAAAGATCCTGCTGAACTGAACACAGAAACTAACAACCAATAAACCTTTCTGAAGGCCCATGTACGTTTAGGGACGCTCAAAGACACGCGTATTGTCATCAATCACCGCGCATTGGGTGTGAGTATAGATATTCTACTCATGCGTATTCGAAAACGGTTTCGAAGTCCTTCGAGGCACAGCATCACAGAATTGTATTGTTTATGCATTTTTGCTATTTTAGCTGGTTAATATATTTTAAACTTTACCAAAAGATCAGTATTTATTTACGTTGTTTATAGCCGGCACAGGGCGCCACCACAATACGAAAACTATGTCAAAAGACGGCCAGATTGTTGGTTATTGTTACACTCGTTGAAACGAAAATTAAAGACGACCATTTCAAATAAATGGAGCTAATGAGAAAACACATTAGCTTGGTAGCTTCTGGTCGACAGCCGAGAAGAATATGCCTCGAATATGGCACGAGTAACATTTAGTTTGTCTACGATGTTAACGTACAGCTGGCATGAACCGGAAAAAACGTTTTTCTTGCCGTGGAAATATTGCGTCCCGTCTAAACAACCATCTTAATATAAACGCACCTGTTCGATGCAAACGTACAGAACCAAATACGGCTAACTATGTATTTGTTTTAAGACGGCCCTGTTAGGTTAAGCTGTTCAATGTATAATTATCTACTTGTCAGGCGAAGAAGGCGGTTAATTTTTATTCGCAGTATCCGTTCTATCATGTACTTCGTCATGACATATATAATAATGAAATAATAAAATACTCTAGATCTTTCTTGTGTGTACAATATCCGTTTGGTTGAAGAAGTGATATAATTTTTGTTCAATCCTATTTGAAGACCCAACTGAAGTTAACATCAATAAAAATCAATTTATAATTGGTCCACAAAGTCGCTGACCACTATTTTTGAGACATGGAAGTTATTCTTTGTAATCCAAACCTCTAAAAAAAATTCGGATAAAAAAAATTATATTTGTTTACCCAAAGCCTTCAAACATCGCGTGCTAATTTGGCTCGTATGCAAGCATTTCATTGCTCAGCTGCTTACTAGAGAAGCAGACAATAACCTTTGAAATGTATTCACGCCAATTCCATAAGTCACCAGAAGCACGCTGCAAGCATCCTTCACGATTTTTTCATCTCTATGTAATGTAAGTTCTAACAGTTTCTCCTGACCGCTTTATCCTTAGCACACTCTCGCCAAGCCCCTCTCAAAGGCAGAGTGAACCGCTGCAAAGCAAAGCTTCTTCGGGCTATTTCCTGCGTCATCAACGTAAGTGAGCTAGTACTTTGAGTTAAGGTTGCCCAGATGTATCCTAAGGCCAACCCGCTGATATAACCGGCATCTTAGTTAGTGCCGGCTATCGATTCCTCCTTCACTAGCCATCAGGAACAGACAGAGCTCTGTACCATACAGCTCCCAAACGTGCCTACTACCCAAAGTAACAAAAGCTAGTCCAATGATTGTTTGGATGGAACCTGCTTTCGAGGGATGTCCTCCCACTTCTGCCTACCTCATATCACAGAAGGTGGAAGGCCGAACCTTGGCCATCTATCGAAATCTGAATTGGAATATGTAATAAGATATACTAGCTAACTGATACTGTTGTATTTGCAGATATCTGAAGTGACGATTTATAGATTCAATGCAATTGGAAGATATGAGATACGCATACTCCCACAATATGGTAAACTTTTATCTGTGTGTAATTTATGGAGCGGTGTCTGCGAGTGCATACAGGAAAGAAAACGCATACAACAACGCTGCAGGTTGGTATTACGACGCCCTTGCAATAAAGATTTTCTAACGTACTTGACCAAAAATGAAAACTATAAAATTTGTTTCGATTTAGATAAAATATGCATAAAAACGGCATGTATGTTGTAAAATACATGCCGTTATGGTGAGTTTTGGTCATGTTAACAAGTTCAATCAATCATATGTGCGTATGTAGAACGTACATACGGGACGAGATAATTGAAATATGTTTTTTTTTTAGATCATGCGCATTCTACTATGAAAATTTCTGCTTTAGCGTATTTCATGAAGCCAGCTTCATGAATTGTTTTGCGCGTACCTTTTCATAGCTTACAAATAGTCACACATATTAGCATGTACATCATTATCTTATATGACAAAAAATCTTCCAATTCAGATGGTGAAATAAATTAATTACCGCTGAAGAAGGTAATAAGCCCTGACCACAGACTGGAGCAGTTAGTTAGCTTTACCCCGTAGTATGAAGTTTTATCCGGTTATGCAATGTTTGAAATTGTACTAAAGAAGCAACGAACTGACACAGTAGATGGCGCATAGATGTTCTAGCTGTTATAAGTCCGCAGTGCCGTAAGGCCGTCATTTGTCCAACTTAGGAACTTATGCAGATTGGTTGAACTTTGAAACACTCATATCTAAAGTATGTTTTGATCCTCGACGGTGTCTACAATCGTTAGCGTACACTGGGGCAGTTCGACAGGAAAGGAACACGCAAGACAAATGGTCTTGGTAGGTCAATGTGCTAAGCAAACAATCGATCATCTTACCCACCTTGTTAATTATCTGTCTTAGTAATACAACAGAGGCACTGAAATTTTGATTGGATTTGTAAATAGGACATAATTACATATTAGAAAACTTCAGCCAAATTTTTCATGTTAACCTGATGCGATCCCTGTGGTACAGTGGAAAGATGCGGTGCTACTACCACGCCTATAGTAGTAAAATAACTCGGAATATGTTGGCTTCCTAAATACGAGTTCCTTAGGTCCTATGCTACGCTTCCTAACAAAAGCTTGAATAGCAAATGTAGTCACGCCATTTTGCGATTGCCAGAAGCAATCAGGACCAAACGGGCAATGACTGAGCAGGGCTAACGGTTCCAGCGTAGAGTAAAAGTGTTGTGACTGATATCTGTAGATACGAGTCATCTTACCAGAAGCCAATAGTTGCTATAACTTACTTATAAATCACAAATTAATTTTAAAAACCTAATCAGTAACACAACCCGTTTGGCCCTGTACCAGATCTTTACCGACACATTAGTCCTGAACACGTCAGCTACTCTATATCGCTAAATACCAAACAGTCAGTTTCAGTTGCCTGCTTTGAGTTTACTCGCTTCAAAATCGTTTAGGTTAAGTTTAGATTGTGATCTTCAAAATAGTAATAAATACTAGTATACCAAAGAGAGAACACACGACAGCTATGTGCTTAGAGACAAAAAGAGGTGGCACTTCTTACAGAGTCCTTAAGGTTCGGCAACCTTACGGGTAAAGCACGACAGGCGACTATGGTACAGTAAGTAGCCGAGGCCACACTGTATCATAAAATAGCTGACGATCGTCGCGACGGTTCTTGCAATGTTGTTGATCTTCATCTCTGGCCTAGGCGAAACATCAAGACCGACGAGGACGATGTTACGACATGTGGACCAAGATTCATTAAAAGTTCTTCTTATCATTAAAGGGCTTGTTGGCCGGATGACATTATTCATCGTCCGCCACAGTGTATATGGACACTCATGGCTTTGCTGACAACTTGCTGAAAAAGCCTGGGTTTCGGGGGAAAGCGAGGAAAGTTATTAAGGTAGTATGCCTATTGCTTGATAATGCTGCAATCATTTAGTTCACAAAAGATGGGTGTTTCGAGAAAAAAGGACGTCACAGAGTTTTCAAAGAGACGAGCGAGTTTTGGAGGAACGGGTCTCCTCCGTTATTACTAGTGAAGCAAGGGGCGAGGTAAATGGCAATGGAAAACGTGAGCGAAACACAGTTTGGTAATATAACATTTTTAAATGTGATATATTGAAAGTTTATATTACAGAGTGATTTAGGCAAAGTTAAATAGGGTCGACTATGAAATGGGTTATTAAATTGGCAATGTAGCAGCCTTTTTGATCACGTATTCCTTACTGATCTCAAAGGGGTATTCTTGCAAGATTTGTTACCAAGAAAATAGAGTAAAAACCATACAGCTAACGAAATAGCTGGCACTTTTGTAAAGTATGAAAAATAATATATAATTTTCCAAACTGCTGCTAGACGGATGCTGCTAAACAAATTTATAGCTTAGTTACCTATAAATATAGTCATATGATGGGCTAATCACGTGTTTGAGGAAATACATGTTTAGAGCTTACGCATCTGTATGAGCACGCATATGCCTATTTACGGTCTGCGCTAAGCATTGTAATGTTTATAATGCGATATTAATATGATCCATCCTGAATGATGGATCTTCAACTAGTAGCAGCTAGCGGTAAGACTTCCGTTAGTGGTAAAGTAACTAGATTGATAGATGGACAGTTAAGTATTTTCGCGTAAATGAAAAAACTTTTGCTTCCCCTTTTAGTGGACTCTAAAATAAGATTCCGTGTGTTCGCAGTGAAGCAATTTTAGCAAAGTTCCATTATTACAGCTTGCAATGTTTTCTGTCTATATCGCTATTCCGTTAGATATTCTGGCAAGTTCTTTTCATCGAATACACCCGTCGGACTTTCCTCTTCGCTGGTAAACATTGTAGTTGGCATTCAAACAGGTCACGTATCGCAAGCCTCTACAGGGTCCTATTCATATCGAATGCAGAAGCCCTTCTACTTCTAACGACACCTTTCTGCTCTGCTATTTACCTTCTGGTTCGTTCTCATTTTCGCAGTTTCTACAGCATCACCCATTGATCGACGAAGGGAGAAAACGTAGCGGATGATAGTTACACCAAAATCTGTAGCCGACATCCGCATCGTGGATACGAATGACACCATTAAAACAAGCAAAAGAAAATGCTCCAGTTATTCTAGTGCTTCGTTGGGTGAGACACTGTGTCTGGATCTAAACTGTCAATGATCACACACGTTGCATGTACATTGTTACCAAATGAAACGATGGCGAATGATAAGGAAGGCCTACATTAGCCCACTATACCCTGCTTCTTTATGGCCCTCTGTCTACTCCTCTTTTTCAACAACTTAGTCGGCTTCGATTTGCATCGCTGTTATTACTGCCCCCGTCTACTTCGCTGGTTGTTACCTGTCCCTCGCATGCCCCGATATTCCCTATTCGCTTCTATTCCGTCTTTGCCGCCACATGACATCCGTCTCCCTGGCCTTGTTTTTTTTTTCGTTTTCCGCACGTGTGACTCCTCGTGCAACGGTGCGTAACCTCGTTTACACATGCTCGTACACACGCCCTTGCTCAACTCGATCGTGACGAAGGCATTAATGGTTGTGACCGTCACTATCGGTACAGCCTGTGTCGTGTGCCTTTCCCCCAAACGTTGCTTAGTCATCGTATTACAGACAGGTACTTATGCACGCTCTCATTTATCGGCGTGCCGTTTGTCGAATGTTCAATAACTCTCCCACACATGAATCGTTGCACTTTTGGTTTCCTTTCCCGGGGACCGCCAATGTTCCTTTAAGGAATCAGCCATCGACCACCGATTGCAGACTCGTAGGCTACAAGTATTCGCTGCCCCATATATGCCCGTCCTGCCATCCTGCTCGTTTCTGGTTATTTGGCCTCTGACGACATTCATGGTGACAGCCACGACAGCATACGTTGCCTTAGCGACCTGTGTCGATCGGTAGTTGTGCGAAGACGCTAAGGAAACACGTTTACATTGTTTTTATTAGAGTCTCTGTCACGCCTCATCGGCCATATCCGTTGTTCGACGGCATTCAACGCCACCGCAAGACAAGAAAAAGGCCACAAACGAGCCTCAGTCGAAAGCGCCGAATGACTAGGGAAGACTCTGCTAGCTAAGCCGCGCCATCCGGTCGCCCATTCACCCTCTACGCGGTCAGCGAACTACGGAGCAGTTGCGACTTTGGTGTATCGCTATGCTTATACCCAGTGAATATAGATTTACGTAAGCTAACTTAGGGGATCGAAAAAGTAAGGGCATTGTCAACAAATCACTAGTAGCGGCGTCTTACACCGTCGTCGTTTCAGGAGTAGAGAAGCAATGAAGACTGTACGAAAGCTGTTCGATTGTAGGAATCATGAAAATATTGAGTGTTGGTTTTTGGCAAGACCGTTCCTTTTTGAGTCAATGCTGTGTACCTATAGTACATTTGAGGGCTAAAACGATAATACGTGCCAGCCAGAACTCTTGTGTGACGCGGCACGTTTTGCGATGGAACGCTCTGCCAGCTCGTCCTATATAATAGTTAAACGGGTATCATTGGGTCGCTTCATGGCTGCCACGCTAAGTTTACATCGTTTACTGTTTGTTACGATTCGAGTAAAGGATTAGCAGAATGGAACGTAAAATTTGTATGCGATAGTTTTATGCGTAGAGCTTTATTTACACCTAGTTTACGATATTATTGTCTCGTACTCGATTGTTTACGGTTTAACTAAAAGGTTTGTACTTATTAACCTTATATAAACTTTTTTTGCACCTAATACTCCTTAGGAACATTTGAAAAATAACGTGTTGATTAAAATTACCGTAGCCTCTAAAGGTTATACCGATAGGTGGAACATACCAGTGAGACGGCAAGTGGGTTAAGAAACAGATTAGAGATTACTCAGTAAATGTTTATAATTTGAGGTTTCTAAAAGATTTTAGAGCCCGAAGGCTACGAAGCACTTCAAAGAAAAAATTTAAATGGAAGAAGCAAAGTAGAGTCTTGATCTTTGGTCGTTTCATAGCAACAAAAACACTGACAATCGACTAGTCAATTGGTCTCCATAGAAATTTGGCGGGGGGTCGTAGATTGAATTGATACGAAAGTAGTTCCAGTCGACTGTGTTCGCTAACCGATGAAAACCGTACGTAACGGCCAACGATTTTTGGAAGAAATGCATTTCAGTAGCTCCAACGGATAAAACAGCGATTCTAGATTAGTAGCAACTGTCTAGTATAAGTATTCAAACTAAAGCGAAAAGAGCAGATAAATAGGACCTGTGTAAACATTTTACTCGTTATACAGAGAGATACTTAATATAATGTTTCGTTTTAAAGCTCAGTAGATCAGTGATATTGAATAGCTGATGTACAGACCTAGATGTATAGACCTTATTCATAAAGGCAGGAACTCGTGTAAATAGCGAATACTGTTTCATCCACAAAACACTGCCAGGGTCTTATTTAACTCCACACGGCAGGCAAATCGGCGCCTGACTCCCTGAAAAATTCATTATGTAATGCCCCTTCAGCAAGCTTCTCGATAAAGCTACAACTTCATCCAGGGATAATCGTTTACAAGCTTCGGATGTTACATGCGTAACGAGAACTTCAAAGCAGAGCTCTTAAAGACCCCATCGGGTTCATTTAGGACCATCAAAGATCCTGAATGTGCTCAAAGGGTACTGAATTAAACTGGTCGAACATTGATTGGAAGAGACTAAATATCGCATACACGTAAGGAGCTTTGTTCGCCTTTAAAGAAGAAGCGAAGCATAATGCTAAATAAAAATAGAATAACGGTGTATTACGATGAAGGTTCGCAAGGTCGAGTAAACATGCATTGTTGTATCTACCGATCTCTTTGAATCTAAATGGACTCGTTATGTTGTGCCGTACATAAGTCGGCAGTGACAATTTTTTGTGGTTTATTTGTCTGGGATGTCCGACTTGCGCTTCGTACAACCACGAGGTGTATAGCAAACCCAGTATTTTGGATACATTTCTTCGAGCCGCTTCTAACAGTTAGCTCGCAGAAGTTAACGCAGGAGCAATAGCCAAAGTTACTATAAGATCCTCATCAACTTTTGCTGTTATCATTTTATTAAGATTCTTCGAAGCTATTCGTAGACTTAGAAATAGTTCCTTGGTTGTAACATTAGATCAAACATGACTATGTATGCGCAATGGTACTTGATGTCTGCAGATCAATGCTCACTACGTACCAACTTTAAATTGCACAATCCACTCTACTGAGACCATGCCCACCTTTTTATCCTCATCACTAGCCCATCTGAGCAGTAAGTTTCCACATGAAAACCTATAAACGGCACTCCAATCTTGGTAACCCGAAAAATTTGTTCAGGAGTTTCGTCGGAAACTGCTTCTTGAAACAGCCGAGCAAAACGGATTGCTTTTTCGTTAGAGATAATTGTTGACGATTACTCTTCGAATGCAGTGGCTTTTTAGCATTCTCTCCATTCTGTTCTACTACGCTTAGGCCAAAGTTTAAAACCGTCTCTGCCAGCAACGCCTATCTTCGGAATGAGTGCGGAATGAAATGGAGCCTAAGGTTAAGACTGAGGTTAGAGGGATGATGGCTCCATCTGTTTTCCCCGAAACGTAGTAAGTTGCTCGAGGTGAAGGAAGCGATCTGCTCTCTTCGTAGTAGTAAAACGAGTGGCAGAAGTTAAGCCAGTAAAATCAGCTAATGGGCTAGGGATAAAATAGTGATAGAGCGTTGCACGTGTAAAAGGGAAAGTCGAATTGCCCAATGACAGGACCGGAATACAGGACTTTCATAGCCATATAGCGACACATGACTACAGATACCGCAGTTCAGTTATGCGGAAACGAAATAACAAGTGGGGGTACATACGCGTGCGTGTCGGTGCGTACCAAATCTTCGACTTGCAATTAAGAGAACGATTACTCGGCGTATGTGCTTTCAATGCAGCTTTCTATTGAGCCTGTTGAGATTTTTTTAGTTCATTATTTCTTGTAGCGAGGCGACGAAGTCTCACCCAAAGATCTAAGGGTAAGGTCTGACTTTATAGAATCGACCGAGTAGTTTCACACATGAGGTGTCGTTACTTATGTTATAGTTATATATTGACCGACACGGCGCTGAAAATTACTAGTATTATTTTTCCTTACATTTATCATTTAGATCATCAGCTCTATTTAGTTAAATTAGCCGTAAATTTATAGCAATTGTACGGGTATAATACATATTATTAATTGTTTACGCCACGTTTAAAATAAGCAATAGTAAACCTCCGTAACAGTACACGTACAATACATCGTTATGAGTGTATCGCTTATTGCACTGCTAAAAATCAACAGATGTCTACGTTATCTCCTATAGCGAAATCGCCTTAAGAGCTTTTCCTTGGAAGGACATGGGAAGAGTTGTAACATTTAGTTTTGTGGTGTCGTTATTTAAATAGTTTATCCAATAGCAGACTCATTAATAATTATGGTTTTCCTTCGGGTAAGGAAGTAAAGCTCATTTATTATCTAGTTATTTTTTGCATCCTTCTCTGCTACGTTTTGTGGCAATTTGTGCAAAAGAAAAGTTACTTCTCATTCCAACTTGTACTCGACCGCAGTATTCGAACACACAGACAGACATACATCTAAACGAACGGTTCGGCTTCTGAGACGTGAATGTATGTATTCATTCACGCGCCCGTACACCGTCTTTTGAGAGAAAAGTTTTCGGCGTATCGAGAGACGCCGCTAACGCACTGAGCAAGAAAAAGCCATACGAGGCTGCACGTTCAGCTACGGCGCTAAGATGCAAGTGGGGCCGACCTAAGGAGCGTCCATGCAGAAGGTCAAAAAGATTTATCGCTTCCACAGGCTATTACGACCAAGTTCTTTGGCGTAAGAGGTGGCAGCGACCGTGGTCGGTAGATATGAACGTTCGATACGCTCATTGAACTATTAAATTTCTTTGATGGTCGCGTACACATAGTCAGGGAATGAATGTTCTAGACTGCAATAAGATGAACTGCTCGAAAGTTTTCTAACATTCTATCTATCTACGAAAGTAATCTATGCGACCGAATCTGATATTACTACTGTATTTTTATGGGTCATAACATCAGATACTGAAATTTGTGGCGGCTGCAATCTCGTCGTCATTCTCGTTGCTAAAAGTCATTGATTTATTATTTAATGCTAACAAGGACGTTGTGGGTAGGTTTTGAAGAGCTTGAAATTTGACATAATTGCTTTGTTTGGTATGATGCGTAACTAGAAAAATGTTTTTACTAGAAAACATGTTTGTGGAAAAGTAAAATGACGAAGAACCCATATGCGTGGTATCTGAAATCGCTTTTTTAGTATTTAGTTTATGGGATTTTTCGGTAAAACGTTTGCCATGTTGTTTATCCCGTTGAGACATAATCGTCGTGTTCTAGAAAGTATTTCATGCTTACAATATTGTGTTTTTTAATTAGGCATAAGGAGTCACGTTTGATCTATACCGACCACCAACATAAGCGCAGCTGGTACAGTTACCATACCTATCAATTATTTGCCTTGTCGTTTTGTCCTAGACAAACTGTGCTTGAAAACGAGGACTAATGTTCAGCATTTCCGTAACGTCATAATAATAATAAACCTTAAGTTAACAAGTCGTTGAAGCGACACAGGCTTATCAAAGCGAAAGAAACGCATGTGGCCTTTGCTCTTATAAAGAGTTTAGCATAGATTTAAAGTACACTGAATAGACCTTTGCTTATCTGCTAATTATTCCCGTAGTGAACAAAACAACGCAAAAACATAAGTGTCCCAGTACCTAGCGATGCAGGCTGTCGATAGGGTTACGGCGTTCGATCCAACAAGGACAGCGGCATTTCGGAAACGCCTACGACTTTAACGGGTTCGTTATTTGGCAGTCACGGTGTCGCCGCTTAGCACTGGTAGCACCAATCGAACTTCATGCTTATAAGTTACCAATATATATATATTTTTGTATGTCTGTGTGTCCTGTTTACCTACTCAAGTTCGAGTCCGGGTTCGTCTAGTATGGAGACATAACCGTGTGAAGCAGTGCTTAATGACAATACTAGACGTAAAATTCGACACAGCCTTACGCCACGGTGACAACAATAACTTCCTAACAATCATATTTCATTAAAGACCAATGAAACCGACAAACGACTTGTGGATCGTTTACGTACTAAGCAAAACCGACAGCTTGCATTTTTTTGGCATTTACGGAATATGCCAGCGTTAATGCAAATGAATACTACTCAATTTTGAAGCAAACAGATGTAAACTCGAATTAATAGGTTGTTTTTATTAGCAACCATGTTTGTTTTCTAACATGTAATATCGGAAACGTTCGAGTACAACGAGACCCTTGGGTTGGGCATTTGATGAACTTTTCCTCATCATATTAAAAAGAAGTGTTCGACTGTTATCATTATCCATTTAATATGATACGTGATTCAAACATTATAGGATAAAGAAGCCTAATAGAGTAATTGTATTGTGCATTGTGCCCATCAAACTTGAACACCATCGAAAATATATGTCGGTCAAATGTCTTTTTATGTCAACAAAACATAAAAGTGTTTATCCGTACTATCTAGCATTAGAACTGAAATAGACGGTCGCCGATAGCTGATGATGGCTGGTCAAACCCATCATTTTCAGTTGCGAATTAAGTCAGGCCACAACGACAAAGGCATCGAGGTCACTCACTTGGACTCGGACTCTGTTCTTCACGTTGCTACGCTTTCGTCAAGCGCGCGTTATAATTAAGATCCTTGAATCTAGACACTATTTTTGAGGTAAGAACGCGGCGACTGTGTGACAGATCGATATCTCTGCCGAGCGCACGGTTTACTCACACGTTGATGCTTTCTCAATCACCTTCAAAATATCCGTCTCTGTGACTCTTTGCGGAGGTTGGTGTGTGTGTGTACAACGAAACAACAATGACCACCGCAGCCACGACCAGGCCAAAGCAAATTTTAAAAATTCTCTTTCTCGTCAACCGACGCTTCTTCTCTCAATACTGTCGTCACCCTTTTAATGCAGCTGCGTGCACCCTCCCAGTTGTCCGCCATGGTGACACACAGGAAAAGAATCACCTTAATTAATGATGAAAAAGCCATTTGTCCATTATGCTCCCGCTGAACTACTCGCTTCCCTGTAACCACTATTGCTACTGGCTGATGCCCGCAAGCGTTTGTACGCGCTTCCTGCCTTTACTGGTGGGCTTCTTTCGACCTCGTTATTTAGGTTGTAGGAAGGCAGGGAGTTAGAAATGAAGGGGCCTTCTTCCAGAACCGCCACAGAAATGCCTGAAAGTGTCCTAGGGCTAAGGGGCTTTTGTACCACGACTTAGCGTAGCTTACACTGACCCAGAATTCACTGATCCAATGCATGACGTCTGGTCGAGGCACAGTCACGAGAAGCGACTAATAACCGTCAAGAAGAGGGGTACCGGTACAGCACCCCTATTTTGGCCCTATCCTATCATCAACGTCAGCGCAACATGTCTTTGTTATGATGATCATTACTAGTAGTGCGCTGATGCTGATGATTTCTGCTGGAAGAAAAAGAGGAGCACCACAAAGGAGGCCAAGCTGGTGAGCGGCAGCTGGAGTCGAGGCCGGAGGCCTGGCAGGGAACACGCGAACTAAAGGGCGGTGCAAGCATGGAACAATAGAAGATGGACCTTGGGGAAATGATATTGGTATTCGACAATAGCTCGAATAAGGACAAGATCGCTGGGCGGTGCCAGTAATCGTTATAGCATTGGGGGTAAGGAAGGATATTATTAGTTGAGTTAATATGAGAAGCATAGGAAAGCAACTGAAGGAGAAATATTGAGGATAAAAAAAGAAGAAAATAGCTGAAGTGTGAAAGCGCTCAAGGGAGACTAATAACCACAACTTATCATACCGCTGGCTCGTTAGTAGGACCTTGCGTCAGAGTGTTTGTTAAAGCGGCACCAATGGTTGCGATCTCAGTCCTTCTTTTCTTTTGGCAAGCGACTAGCGCAGGGGATCGGTACTTCGCGCTGCATTACGCGGTGCCTACTACGTCGGAAGTTTTACGGAAGGGACGGAAAAAAGGAAGGAGGCTGTCTTCTGCATGATTAGTTAGTCAGAGTATCCAACAGGCCCTTTCCTCCTTAGAAGTTCATTGAAGGCTAAACGCTGACCAATGATTAGGTTGGCCAATCTGAAGAAGATTTTACATGACCCTGGTATAGCTGCAACAGTCGACAAATATGCTTGGACTTCCTCTAGGAACGAAAACATCGATTTCTGTTCAACAGATGATGAATGAGCTGAAAAAGCGCTAAACAGGGAAGCCTACAACCGTAAACAGAAAGCAGGCCAAATGCCTAACGGTAAGACCTTAACTAAAGGCACTTACCATTATCAACCAATTCCCAATGGCATCTCTCTCTCTCTCTCTCTCTCTCTCTCTCTCTCTCTGTCTAGTAAAGTAAATAACTGTGGCAGAAGGATGATCATCTTCAAAATGTTTGGCACACCTTGTTAGTATGTTACATTTCTTTAGTGGTAAGTTTTAAATATACACCATTACAACTAATTTAAGCTTTTTGCCCTATTATCTTCTAAATGCATCAATGTTTTTGTAAGCCGGTCCTAATATCTCAACATACATACCCCCAAGAGCGTCATATTGCTTTATAATTTAAGGTGATTCAATAAGGCAATTTTATTTTTGGCCGGATAGGCCGTTTAAATCGGTTTCCTACGGCGATAATGGCTTATTTAAGCACCTGCCCTTATAACTAGCCCTAGAGTTATAAACCCTTTCGGCCCTTGTTTTAATAGACTAGCGTCGATCAAACACTTGCAATTGTAGAATTGTGTACCTATAGGGACGTTTATTTAAACCATTTGTTTTGCATTAAACATAGATTTAAACCAATGAGAATTTTCATGTAGCATTAGAATTAAATGAAACAGCGAAATTTTTTTAATTCAGAAATCAAAGTACAGTCACGTAATAGGTAGATAATTACATTAGGCCTTATAAATGGCGCATATTAAATCTGTACTTAGCATACCGGACGCCGGCGTTTCGAAAACCGTGCTTCAACATTCACAGCTTGAATCTGGACCGTGTTTTATCGATCGGCGCTGTTCGTATTGTTGGGCATTAAACGAATCCGCGCGTTGTAAACTGCCGATGACTATAAATACATAAGAGCGTATAGTCTTTTGAATTATTACGAGATATTGACCGTGCTAAGTACTTCCTTACAAACGCTATAAAAGAAAACAGAAAGCGCATATATCGCTGCAGTTTACTTCAGTATCATAGTATTTTGGAGTCAACGCTGAGAAGTGTCATCGTTGAGGAAGATGCTTTTTTTCAAACACTGAATTTATATAGTATCAGTCATAAAATCCATGAAGTGGTATCTGAGACTCGGCATCTGTTAGGATTTCTTTATCGCGGAATCCGTCGTTTTCATAATGCAAGCTAAGATTAACTGAGTTAGTTAGCATACGCCCCTTGGGGCATCGATTATTCG
The DNA here is from genome assembly GCF_002532875.2 of Varroa jacobsoni. Classification (NCBI taxonomy): domain Eukaryota; kingdom Metazoa; phylum Arthropoda; class Arachnida; order Mesostigmata; family Varroidae; genus Varroa; species Varroa jacobsoni. Next base: position 363,036 of record NW_019213527.1, on the reverse strand, counting down.
TTGTAGAAATAACGGAAGTAATCTTAACACCTGTATTTAGATGTGCAGGCCAACGCAAAAATTCGACTGATTTTAAGCATTCATATATGTACATTTCTTTTGGCATTCAACATATTTACAGAAACAACTGCAGTGTTGATTTATCAAAATCGTCCAGGTAGACAGTTAAGTTTTTCACAGTTTACTAGGTATTTTTAAACTTAAACTTACGGAAATTTTGAGTCCCTTAGCGGGGGCGATAAGAGCGATTATTTTATTGTCGTCTTAGACAGGGCATCTTAGGTTTAAGCACGGGAGTTATACCTCTTGTAAGTAATGAAAATATACTAAGCGCATAGACAGGTAATGGCTAACAGGAACCATTGTACGCACGCTGCCAATCACTTCGAAAGGATTAGGAATGAGAGCTGCTGCTACGTCTACGCTATTTACTGATAGCGAGTCAAGAATAGCTTACCAAGTGACCTCATCGTTTCGGAGTACTTGCAATTTACTATAGACACTAAATACAATATTCCTTCTAGTTAGTACTCTGCCACTGCACAGGCTGTGTAATTGATCCCCCCCTGCTGCAAGCTCGATTTATCGGCTCCCAACCTGCCCTAGAAGCTAGAGTTTTGCCGAGAGTATTCTATCGTTATAAATAAGTAGACGATTGTTTTATATTAAATACTATTTATTCAAATCCAGTGATACATTTACTCTGAATTAAAACAATTACTTATCCTTACTTATTATATAATAATAATCCTCATAATAAAATTAATGTAATAATATTAACTTATCCTCCTTGTTATTATATCTAATGACTGACATCTCACCTCGCTTTAGCTCTCATAGTTGCGTGTGTTGTTGGGCCACATGAACCCATGCGGTCGCTGTTTTTTTGTTTGTGCTCATTAGAGACCGGTGAATTTGCCGTACGTATGTTTCCGTACGATATCGGGACTTAAAGTATGTAATAGTTTCAACCACACGACCTCGCAAAGCGCCATGTATTTCTTTGTAGGACACTTCACGCCGTAGAATTAGCCGCAGCTTGGCCATTGCGTGTTGATGAGGCATCGAACCTGGACAAGATCCTTGCCCCGTTTTTAATGGCTTCGTTTTCACCTCGGGAGGTTATGGTTTAACTATCAACCCCACTCTCATCAACAGATACGATTGATACTATGTTGCGGCGATCATATGCCGCCTGATTTAATATATTTAAAGTAAAAACGCCGGTTATCAGGTATCGGCGTGTTCGAGGCATAGCTTAAGAAAGCGTTACCTAATTCACTTCTTCACTCTGCCTGTTATTCTTTGATATTAGACATCAGCGCCAGGATCGCTGACCTTCGGTTGGCGTCGATCGCAAGCAAAATATATGCGAAAGGCTTTGAATCAACCTTGCGGCCTCTCATGACATCATAATCCTATAAGCTCTAGCACAGGCGTCGGTCAACGACCCGCTCTCGTTACCCTCTGATCATTTACTCCTAGAGGACCTTGGGCCCTACGTGCATTTACTGAGGGTTCATTCAGTACTCTTCTTCGACCTGGAATCTCGTTGTTGTCTTTCTATTTATTCGTCCTGTTGTTGATGGTGGTGGTAGCGCTGATCTGGTTATTGGACCAAAAGTACAAAATACAATTATACCTGAGCAAGGTACTTATTAATATACTCGTAACACTCGTCTTTTTTTTTCTCATGTTTTTTATGAACTTTTCCATCTATTGCCGTTTTTTTATTTTTTCCCGTGTCTACCAGCAAACAATTGTATCATTCAGCAAACGCACTTACATGCACATAGTAAACGCATATTTTTTTTTCTGACCATTATTACTCGTAGAATATGATCATTAAAGGATCAATGCTCTCATTCCAGTTGGGCAAAGAACAATTAATTTTGTAGTACCCATAATAATAATAACTATTATTATCGGTACGCTGTGTGTTCTGTTTTAGAAGCTGTGTATATTTTGTGTTATAGTAAGTAATGTGTTTCTCTTGGTCGTTGTCATAATTTGGCCCGTGTCGCTCAAAGCCTACCAACATGCGTTAGGCTGCATTAGCAGCAATTCAGGTAGGCCCCAATGACCACGCCTTGTTTTTCTCTGCCTTAATAATGGTGATAATCTCGTACCGAAATTTGCTGACAGTCTCTATTTTGCTCTCTGTGACAAATCGGAATAGCGATAATACACAGTGAACAAAACATATATATGCGTCATTATTAATAGTAATATAATGATCTACTAAATACCCTTTTCTGACTGCCGATGCGACAGTTAGCTTGAGCCTCTTAGAGGTTCCATTCGATGCGACTAACTTACGCAGTACAAACTGTTATCTTGAAACGTATATCCTTGCGCGCAAAAACGATATCTTTGTCCGTCTCATACCGTTCCGTACTCAATACGTTGCTATTCGCTAATTAAACCAGTACAACTTTAAATGTAGACCATGTCACTTTGCAAAAACCGGCAAACACCCCGCATTCTCATTAAGCGACTGCTTTATCGTTCACGAAATCAAAGTTACACTTCTAACTGAACATAGCTTTTTTAGAACAATAGAAAAATTGAACTTTATCGCTGTTGTAATCTGGAGATAAACACGAGCATTTTTTCTAGTTACCGTTTAGCGTGAGCGTTTCTACTAGCGTCTCATTGCATTACCGGTACGAGTTGACATCTCTCTATTTCTGTGCATATATATATATATGTGTGTGTGTATATATATATATATATATATATATATATATATATATACGTTTTTCGGCAGTCTATGCATAGTACTTCCGGCTTTGCAGAACTTGCAGCTCATTGAAACCATATACATATATATGCTTTATTTATGGCTAGCCATGCGATAAACCCTAGTTCTCACCACGATATAGAATAATAATAATAGTGTTCATTATTCGGTCACTTGTTTTATTTTAAAGAATACATTTACGGCTTTTCTTCTATGTAGCTGTGTTCTTCCGTTCTCGTCTCGTCTCGTCTATATATATATATATATATATATATATATATATATATATATACTATGGCCCTTTTTTCGGCCGCCGCATGGGCCTGCGTCGGTAGACATTTGCAAAATGGCGTGCTCACACACTCATGTATCGCTGTTATTGTTGTATGTTCGTTTTTGTCAATGGGCATTATTCGTTTCACTATTTGCGCACACAGTTTCCTTTTCTATCTATATTACTCGATCTATTTCTCCTTACGCTGTACGCTCCTTTCGGTATTCAGTGTGACTGCAACCTCATCCTTTCCTATTATCACTATTACCATCGTCATCAAATCTCTATTGGTAAGCGTGACTCATTTATAGGTATGCTGCTACATTGATGTCTATACTAGGTCTAATAACCTCATCTACTCTTTTCTCGAACTTGACGATTGCTTCTCTAATTTACTAGCGTCATTGTTATGATCACTTAATTATTATCTCTATTTTCACCAGCATAAATAGTTACTATAGTAGCTACATTTATCCTATTAGTCGATTACCCGTCAGTCGTAACTCAACATAATTATAGTACTATAGTATTCATATTTTTTACTCCGTTGTCATAGTAATTGTTATCCATCGTTATTAGGATCATCAGTGTAATTCGGGTACGCTTATGTCTACTCGGGAGACCTTTTCTTTTGTCCGCTGTTGGGATTCGCGTCTTCGTGTTTATCATATTCACTTCCCGTTCGCACTTCTATTGATACGCGTATTCACAAAATTTATAGAAACAATGTAGTTTTACTGTATGTAATATATTATCGTGTACAATATGACGGAAGCGGATGGAAAAACGAGATTGACAACGGCCTCTCACAGGGGGGTTACGCTTTTGACAGGCACAAGGAGCCCCTCTGGCTTGTTTCAATTAGTCTTGTTTTCTTTCTCCACTCGGTTGCCTAAACCGAGTCACCATCACACATTTCAGGCTTACACATAAACAGATAAACTCGCCGTCCTGAACGGCGCTCGGGGAATTGAGTACGGAAAATATCACAAAACGCTTCAGGAAACATAGCTAGGACGATGTAACGAAACAGGATATATATATATATATATATATATATATATGTATGTATATATAGGTCTTTATGTTGGTTATTTATTGTTATAGTTTTCTTCTTTCGTCATCGTATATATTTTTATATATGTATAGACTGGTATATTTTTGCGTGCGTTCGCGTATCTGTATAGATTCAGCTGCACTTAATACTAAATATATTTCTTGTTCTTTTAGTTGCTGCTGTTATTGTAACTGCTTTTTTTGTTATTTGTAGCTTATCTCCCCGATGTTTTTCTTTTTTTGCTATCATCGGTATACTCTGTTGTGATAGCCGTTGTTCTCAGTAAAACTATTTCCTCTGGATCAGCATTACTATTCCGGCAAAAGCCAAATTCTAAACCCACGGCGTGGAACGAACTACACGAGATGCATAATAATACACTCAGGCACTCAGAACAGTCAGCTTCTACTTTCACACAAATGTTCGACTAATGTTAGTTTAGGTTGCTTCCTGTCTGTTGGTTGTTTTCGCTTTCAAGTTTACATTTAGCCTTTTTCTTTACTACAATGTCTCCTGCGTTTTTTTTTTCTTTTGGGTCATCATTGATAATATGGGTCTTGTTGTTAATTCCACTGTCGTAACGCGACTGCGTTTGAGTTTCCGGTATCTAGGTGTGTTAAGGCCCTTCGCTCATAATTATATATAATGCTACAATATGATGATATTGTTGACGGAAGCAGTGTATTGTGTCCTACATCTGAATCGTCGTTATCATGTTAATATCATTCATCTTGGACCCGTTGTTTCAAAAAAACAGTTCACAAATTAAGCGTAGAGGGTGGCTCATCCACTTTCTGATTAGCAATCCAAGTGTAATCCATGGCGGACAAGTTAATTAGCAAGCCGGGATTAAAGTCCCTATTCTGCGGCCAAGCGGACTCTCAAGTGAGAATAGGAGAAGTGAGATCAAGCATGAAGCTCAAGTAGCTAGCACTTCGATACTTGAAGCGGAATTAGGACAGTGAAAGCAATGAAGTTGGTTGGCTCTGCTGGCCGAAAAACACTACCGCGCACTTCACCGTTTATATATATATAATTTAAAAATAATTTCATTTTACGAATATCTTCCATTGGATGGAGAAAATATTGCTACATATTGTATGCCGAGATTCAGTATTATTCGATAGCTCCACGTACTAGTCACGTAATTTGTTCTACAGTCGTATAATTTCCGTGCCAATGAACGCAATGTCTTTGATTCACAGTAAACAGACGAGAACAAACATTCGTAGCATGGGAAACGTTACCACTTAATTTTAGTAAATATGAATGTAAATAATAAAAGGAGGGTGGTGCCACGTACCAACCCGGTTTTGTTTAGATCGAAACAATTGAGACGCCGCGACAAGCCAAGAGAAAGGGCATCGTAGAGCCTTGTTGGGCTGGAAGCTAAATAAGAAAGCTGAATATTGGGATCAGGGGTTTGTTCGTATGATATGTCGGTCAACGAGGCTATGCTATATATATACTATGACTAGATTGTATGATCTCTCATGCAAGTACTTTATCGTTCGTTCTGGATGATGTTGTACTTGTGATCAAATGTAAACGAAGAAAAAAAATTTTAAAAATACTTCATCAACGACTTGTCCCTCAATTCAGTTTTTTACTGCTGTCGAAATTTTCGACCATGTACCGTTATACTAAAATCGGCTTTATTATAGTATACGAACGTGTGTCACTGCTCCGGTCCTAATCTGTTCCTCATTTTGTAATATCGTTTCGGGAAATTAGACGCAGCTTAGTCCAAAGTGAATTTTCATTAGATGAAAATTACTACATTTATTTTATTTATGTTTCTCCTACTACTGGACAAATATCGACTCTCGTCTAAATCTATCATTGCTTCTAATTCATGAACGAAAAACCATCGGCATTTTCGAACGCGACAATCTTGCCCTATATCTCTAAATTTGTGTACAAATGACTCTGCGTTGTATTCGTTCATTTAATTCTATTTTCTGAATATTAATTATATCGAGATTCTTTTCCGTGCCCATTTGCGGTACTACCGTATTATTTTGGGTCTGTTCCCATTTAGCCTCTTCTCCCAGGGGCTCGAAATGCCATTCAAATCCGACCATTCGAGCTCCAGTGACGTCCATTTTACCTCCCTCTCCTTCTGAGTTGTTCACTCGCATTCTTATTTAGGCAGCTTCTACATGTATTCACTTGGTTGCTTGCTCACTGTTTCTATATCTATGTATATATACTATATGTAATAGGCGCTACGCTGAGAACCACTGGCGACTATTAAATTTCATCAAATCCATTTCTTGCTTTACGGCGGCTGGTTAGCGGCTTGGTATCTACGCTGATGCAGAGATATTATAATTTTAGCCATAATAATAGTATCATTAATATTAATAGACGTTGCCGCGCTGAAGCTTTGCAGGCACGAAGCCCATCCAACGTCAATGAATTGCTCAACCTCCTTTGGCGCAGGCAATCGGGGGCTATTACTGGTTATTTTCTTCAGGCTTTTTTTGTTTGCTCATCAATAACGACTTGCAGCTCCGTTACCCGCTCTTTTCAAACAGAATCCGCACGACACGGACATCAAGCAGTTTCACGTACACACTTTATATACGTTCCTGTGTCCCTCTGCAGTATCTTGTTAGCATCGATTAGATGATGATTTTTTTCATGTGGTGAGCAATGGTATCGTTCCGGCGCAAGCGCCCCGCTTATACCGCAACCAAAAATTGTGCTGTCTTTCAGTGCTGACTAGATCCATTGTCCATGACTCGTGTCGACCAATTGTCAGAGTAAGTGGAGTAGAGATGGGTGGGTCATTAGATGTAGACTGGCGACTCCTGACCGGTAAGAAGTCGGAACATTGAGGTCGGCATCGTCTTCATGTGAATCTGTGGAGAAAAAGAATAACGTGAATGCTAGCTATGAAGTGAGTACCTTAGACATTGTGTAACTAGCTTTGAATATTGGTAATTCTTAGTTATAGTTATAAACTATAAATAATTCGTTAGACGACATACACTCATCATTAGCTTGAAACATACGCATAAACTATATGTACACTTGCGCCTTTTCGTGGTCGTAACAAAGTGGTATATGTTCTTCTGAATATAAATCATACCTCGCCAACAGAAGTAGCAAGAAGGTTAACAATCTTTTCGTGAGGGACGGCTACGACGCTCTGTCCATTAATCTCGATAATTCGGTGACCGACCCGTACTCCGCCGCGTTCAGCGATACCGCCGCGCAACAGCGAGCAGATGACCCCGTTTTGTACGGAGAATCCGAGTTGGTACTTGGTATCTGGCCGCTTGATCTTTACCTCGACCACTGGCGCACAGGGGACTACGGTCAACTTGACCACCGTCTGTTGTTTTGTGTTCTATTTTTGTTGTTGATGTTATTGTAATACACATATAATATACCAGAAACAAATATACGATTGTACGGGTTAATATTTTACGATTATGCTATCGGTTCTACCCTTGCATAGAAACTCGTACAACCGAATAGAAAGCAAAAATTTAGATATTCAAAATTCAAGTTAGAACCCTTCGGATCAATTATGGTTCTTTCGCAACCCCCGGTGTCTAAAGATGATACATCCATATTATCAGTTTTGTCTGTACAAATTATACGCATGGCACTATAGTAGTATAAAGTACTATAAAGTTACGTGTTTTTTTTCGTTGAAGAATACAACCACGTATTATTGCCTTCAGACTGTTGGACCGAAAGGGGGCATGTTGCAAGCCCACCTTTATATAGGTCTAAATAATAAACAAATGTTCCGCGTGTTACATTCAGCTCAGTTGCTAAATATCGCTGCAGATGGTCTGCTGCTCCCAGCATGAACGACGTACATCTACGCCCAATATCAAACACTTCACCACTATATACCTTGATGTAGGTCTGGCAGGTCGAAAGCGGGAGTCCGACTAGCGACACTCCGTTGATCGCGATGATTTGGTCACCAATGTTGAGCATGCCGCAGCGTGCTGCAGGCCCACTGCCTGCCATATTGGCGATGACGACAGTGGGCAGCATCGAGCCCCAGCCGCTCTCTACAATTACCATTCCGAGGATCTCGCCTTTTTGCTTGGGTACGACCACCTCCTTCTGGCGGTCCTTCTTGGCGAACATTTCCAGCTCGTTACCAAAGATCTCCTGTGAGTTAAGTACCTCCTGGTAGTCCATTTCTTTGATGAACGACGAGTCTTCGATGCCGTTCGCCTTCAGGAACTCCATATACGCGACCTTCATTGTGAAATAGGTATCGTTATTGATAGAAGTAATAATTTCAGTAAATAATGAAGGACTCCGTAAAGACCACCTAACTTATTCGTGCGAGAACATGTAGCTTCGTGCATTCAGCAGCTTGGCACTACCAACTGACGTGACCGAATTAGCTAATGTATATATATATATATATATATATATATATATATAAATGTATCATTTGTAATATTAACGTACTATATAGCTTTTGTTGATAAATTATTGTTACGAAGATGGCTGGGCCATGGGTGATCTTCAAAATAAGCATCATATACATGTGGACACATACGAACCTGGAATGCCTGTCCGATGCTTTGAGCGATGAACTGCGCCTCGTCACTCTCAAATACATGGCAGATCATCTTAGGCTTCTTCTTCATCTCCCCCTGCTGTGAAGAACAGTGCGGCGGTGGGGACGTCCCTGGAAGGTCTACAACATACGGATCTAGTTCGCTCAACGGCGCCAACAGACAAAGTATACTTAGTAGCTACCACCACAGGTATGCCTTCTTTGGTAAAAATACAATGTTATATATTGGCTGCAAACACCTATATTGGCAGGCGCTCATTTCTCTTGTCAGTACCCACCCTCAGGTTCAGTACCTGGCCTTCTTCTCGCCATAAGTACGACGAGATCCCCGATGTCGGCGATGTACGAGATCGTACGTAATGTGTGGTCCATCATTATTTCTTTAAGATCTGTATTCAGCACCATGATCTTTTCTGTCGAGATGAACAGATCTACCTCAGTCGACGGTTGGCTCTCCCCCTCTGGTGCCTGCATAAAAACCGACACATGTGTATGTTTTAATTCCAATTTTATAATAATATTTTTTAGTGTACACAGATAATCAAAGAATATTGATGCACAGCAACTGACACATTCTGCATTGTTTAAGCGTAGTAGATAGGAAGGAGTTAGATGAATAAGAGGCTCCTGAAATTGGATAATTCAAGATGAATGTTGTTGAATAAAGAGCCGTCGGAACAGGCGACATCAGTTTCCGAGAACAGCGTTTGAGAATGTGTTTTTAGCATCCGTACAGAACAACTAAATAATTTCTTCAAATACGGCTTTTTCGATACAATAATGAGATCATCTAAATGATAATTGTACGGGGACCGGTTAAAAAGTAATTCTTCCTCCTCCCCCTCCCCCCTCCCCCCAGAGGACACGAAGTTTTCACTTGAATTTTCTTACCAGTGACTTCACAGCAGCATTAAATCAAAGAAAAAAGAGATACGTTAGTCGCAAGAATTTTCGTAAAAATTATAGATGTATTTGTATCAACGTGGTTATAGTTGAATATGTTGGTAGGTTACTTATTATCATACGAATACTCTATATGAGCCTTATCAACTGTGCCTGTTCAACTGTGAATAAACATTAAAGTAAAACCATGGCTCCACTTGACCTGCTTTTAAAGGAGAGACAAAGGTAAAATAGAAACATTTTTCTAGCTTTTTTTTTTTTTACAGAGTTCCTTTGCCTCTTGCCATGGCAAGCTACTGCTTGCTTCTGCGATTTTTCAACAAAACAAATCACCCAGAAATCTTCGGCTTTACTGTACCCTAATCACGACTTCCAACTATTACTAGTTTCGAAATGCATAAGGAAATAGGTGACATCCGAAGTGTCAAAGCGTATACCTCACAGAAAGATTACGATAGATAGAAAAATACATTTAAAAACAAGTCAATTAAGTACAAAACTTTCTTCAAAAGATTGCAAAAGAACAACTATTTAGCACAACATAGAAATATCTTTCATCTATGTGGATATGAGCATTAATACCTTGATTCTAGCGACGGCCTCCTCGGCCTGCATCATCCTCGTAGCCTTTGTCGGTTGGCCTTCGCACACTAGCTGTGTCGAGCCTAGATAGCGTGCCCGAAACAAGACGCCCTCAATTAGCACTGATGGGTCGTGGATGATTACTGCAAGATAGTCCATCAGCGGCATTAATATCACCGTCTTTTTGACGCAAGACTATAGAGACACACTCGAGGAGTCTCGCTTCTCTAGCGTCTCAAACCTTAAACCGTTTTCGCCTATAACCGTTTTCGTTCACGCTTGTCAAGCTACATCCTTAAACTAACGTACGTCAAGCAGGTAATCCCCACTCGATAACGAGAAACAAACTAATTCAATGAATGCAGTCACCGGTCATCGTAACTTCGGATGGGAAGATTAGATCTGTGCTTTAGGATAGACTACAGTTGCTTAACACGCAAGAAGTGAGGAACCATCAACAAATGGCGGCAGAATGCACCACTGTATCGTACACACATTCTAATGCAGGCCCAATATGCTTATCACAAGGCTAATTAACAACTTTATAATAAAAACAGCCGCTTCAATCAACTAAGTAATTTATAGTAGTATCTAGAAAGTATTAAAACATAAAATGAACTATCTTAAAAATGTTTTTTGTTCTCTCGAAGACAGTTATTTTTTTGTTATCAGCACCACAGCTGTAATCATTGCTGCACCATCAGGTAATATCGGTGACCGTAAAGACGGAATGGCTCAAATATTTGAGGACAAGCAGTGCTAATTGATCTCAGTTGCAATTAAACTTACATCTTTGTCCTGTCGTCGTTGAAGGTTCAATCATCGAAATCACCAAGTGCTTCAAAAAGTGAATTAATTCATACAGCGAGATGAAGGGTGTTATTATACGCAGGGAGCTTCGCGGCATAGCTTCGCCTCGCGTGTGGCGTTTCTCTTTTAATCTCGAAACAGATCTAATCCTAACAGACACTCACTGCGGAGTTTTGCGCCTTTCCGTCTTGTCGTGACGCAAAAACGAAAACTAGTGGGCACCATAACAAGTACTTCGAAGAGCGCCGTATAAGTGAATCGTGTGCTCACCTACCGGGTAACGACTGACTATTCGAAAATAGGTCGGATACGACGAATTTGGATGGAATCTTTGCGATAATTTCAGAGAATAAAATAAGTGACCCAACCTGACTGACAAAGCACGTTCTACTATGCATTAGGCACAAACACATTTATTATGCATTGGTTTCACATGTTACTATCTACTTCACAATGTCCTGTTTCTATTAACTGTGCTGCCAAGGCTCATATATATATATATATATATATATATATATATATATATAGGGAAGAAGTATCTTACTGAAATTATTTTTCATTTATAGGATAAATGTTGTGATCTTTTCATAAAGAGCCTTTCCTTGCCTACCGTAGGTTGATGATGGGGAAACTCGACACGCGCGAATGATACATTATGCACAGACATAGGCCTCCAAAAGTATTTCGTATTGCTATGTCACGTCTTTTTTTTTTTACTGAAAATTCGACGAAGAACTAATTCAGTCTGTAGTCTAAGAAGGAACATACGCTGGAACTAGTAAGCTTAAGACAGCCGCTAACGTATAGTTTGCAAAGCAATTAACGGCGACAAGAAATAGCATAACATGCTTAACAAAGCTACTCGTATTTTGTGTATGCGTGGAAGAATATCTAAGGCAAACATATGGTACACCAACGAAATACCGAACACAACGGCCAAACACAAAGCAGACTAGTTCGAAACATCACCTTTTCCTATACACTCGAATGTAGCACGAAGTTCGCAGCAGGCGTACGAGGTAATGAGCCAAAAAAAAAAAAAAAAAGTAAAGGCAATAACGACAAGTATCAAACCCAGAGGCCCATTAAGGCATGCAGGCAACAATGGCTCGTTATATTTATTGTTCAAGTTTACAAAACTGCAGTAGCTGATGCCGACAGCGACATTCCGATATGATAAGCTTTTTATAAAAAATGGCTGTTCGAAACGCATCGATGCGATAGATGTTTGAACGCGTTTCCCTAACCCTGGACCACCGCAATAAACCTGCTAGCAGTAATGAAGCGTTCACCCAGCACCGACGCGACGGAAACGAACGTTCAATGGGCAAGGATCGTCTCTTTTGGCTCATCACGCTAATTTTTCTCTCGTATTCATTTCAAGGTGTCTCTCACTAAACCTAGTGTAGTTATTATCAACTGATATAGATTAGCTTAATGCCTCCAGTCTTATGGAAATTATAGTGAAAACAAAATGCAATAGGGTAGAAGAAAACGGATCTTTTTCCGATTTTTAATACTTATGAATCGGTATCGAATAGGTAGAGTTAAGAAGCATTCAGGTGGTGCACTGCATGCTAGGCCGACAGTCTGGAGTTAGCAGGCATTCGGGACTGTATGCTCCTAACCATTCTGACGTTTATCTTCTGACTAACTCGTTCGCGTGACTTTTACGGAGGCTCAGGCAGATGAACAACTCACCATTAGCGAATTTCGATCGATAGGCGACGCACGATTCAATGGGAATTTCAATTGGAATATTGTTTGCAAGGTTGATGGGCAGATCGCGAACACCGATTGGACAGCCGGCAGGATAGATCGGTAATATCGTAACGAAATAGCGATTAGGCGACGCGCATAGTTAATGTGTTGTTTTTCATGATGATCCAATAAAGAGGTAGATGTTGTCGAAGAGAAGTTGTGTTGAAGTGCAGCGTGCGCGCAGCGGGTACGGGGGCAGAACAGCGAAAAAATTGAACGAATAATCCATCGTACGTTACCGAGACATCGATTAGCGGATTTCGATAGGGGGAATTGTACGTGAAAATGCCCTCCACGACATTGTAACGTATCGTACATATAGCTCCGTTACTTTCTGTCTTACTCAGTTATTAGCGCACATATATATATATATATGACACCTTGAGCGTTGCTTTTCTACGCGAAAACAACGTAATATTTGCTCTGTGTAAGCACGTAATAATAGACGGGCATGGAAAACGTAGATTATGTCACGTCTAGCCAGATCCTGCGTGCATCAGGATCGTCTGCATTTCGCAGTTTTAAAAGGCACACAAAAATGCATCACCAACATTGCCGTCAGGCGACGAAACTCTAGACCTTCCCAACAAGTGGCTGTTACACAAAATCCCATAGCCCGCAAACATATATTGTAATACCGAGCAGCAATCTGATGTAGTAGCCATTGTCTGGCGACCAAGCGACGATTCATTTACAGATCGCTCTGCCAAAAAGCTCGCATATGCAAATATGGACCGTAGTCAAATCACGACCAAATAAATTGGGTTAGGAATTTTTACCTAAGGGATGAAACGGAGAAACCCAAACGAAACGACTATCTATTACAGTAACGAAAAAGAGTAGAGGAACACATGTTGTCAGAACAAATAAAAAATAACGAATTTGAATGGATAACTGGGTAATTAATAGACACAACAAGTGGGACTTAAAAAGGGCCTAAATAAAACAAGGAAACAAGAGTTGTGCGGACTAGTTTTAATAGTATCGAACTCTGGTGGATTATAATCGTCTAAAAGTGATAGACACAATTCTTTCGTCTCATGGTTATTTAGCGAAAATGCTATACTCTCGTGCGGTGCTAGCTCGACTGCGTTGCTGGCTAAAGCTCATCGAAAAGCTCAAACGACTTTTCGTGGCAGCTAGCCGCCAGTTAAAAATTGAAAATGAAAATTTGCTAGCAGGACAATTGTACCCGAATGCTTATCTCGGACGACGATTAATCGTCGTCCGAGATAAGCAACCCACGACACAGAACCATAGGTATCTGGGACTGTAATGATCAGGAAAAGAATAACGCCTAGACACAAGAAGAACGCCTAGAAGTTGATCTCAAGGTGTCTGCACATTGCTTACCCTTATCAAAGTGGTCAGCTGCACGAATCTTGCTAAATTAATCATAAAACTTTCTGAACAGTGTTTAATTATGAACAGAATGACGGCTAAAACGTGCAATATATTGAACACTAAGGAGTGGCGTCATACTGATACTTAATAAAAGAGGTGCCTTAGCAACATTGTTGTTTCTGCTGGCAAATGAGGCGGTGAATGAAGAAGATTATGTTCGCTGAACATGTAAGCCCGCTTTTTAGCTCAATATGCATGTAGTAATTCATCTAAACCATTTCCATTAGAAGCTACGTAGCCAATAACGTTGCGGTCCACAGCTGATATAGGCCCATACACTGATTATTCCAGGGTAAATTAGACTATAAATCAGGGCTGTACAGTTGTTAGTTTACATAGGGGCTCGATTTGGAAAATTTCCCAACCTCTAGTTCATGGATCATCGTATTTTGTACAAAACAACAATTGCACATGGCAAAAAGCAAAATACGCTGTAACGTATACGAACACAAACAATTGAGCACAAATTCAATATAACAACTAGTGGTCGGTGTAACAAGAAATGTGGGTAAGGCTCTATGTTCTACATAAGATAGGTACGATTTAGAGGTCGAAAACGAATCTTCGTGAGACCACTAAACGTGCGGGTGTGCGCCCACGTTGGGAAACGTACTAACCTGCGTTTTAATTTCGTATAGTGCCTCGTGATGACACAAATGAAACTCACTGCAGCGACGAATGATCGTTACTGTTCGGTAGAGAATAAAAAATTCCACCTATATACACATCGCTTAATCAGTATATGCATAATGTTATAAATGGACGAGACGCGATAACAAATAGAGAGGGAACGATAATAGGCCACACACTGCCATCCGGGCCTTACCTTCCTTCGACGTGGTATTTGACGAGTTGGCACTGCTCTGGTTCGAATTCGTTGAGGTACAGTTGGACGTCGAGTTGGAGGTGGAGTTCGTCGACGAATGATTGCTGCCAGCAGCGCCGCTTCCGTTACTTGCCGCTGTTACGGATGACGATGTCGTTGTCGTCGTTCGGAGATTGTTATTATCAATGTTAGTCTTCCTCTGCTTGCTGTTGGAGTTGGGATTTCCCGTCGAAGACTGCGACTTCTCGTCATAGAAGCCGTTATCCTCCGATCTCTGCTCACCCAGAAGCCGGTCCGTCTCCTGGTCAGTATCGCAGTCTGTGAGTGCAGTTCGACAAAGAGAACAAAAAATACATATATTAGTAAGTATATTAGTAAAAACGATAAAAATGAAACATGATGAAGTATAACAGGTAAAACCGTTCAACTAGCGGAAACTGACAGACGAGACGTCGAAATTGTTTACACTGCTTAAGTAGACAGAAGCAGGGCAGAGGTCAATTCGTTGAATACTGATTGAAATACACCTGTTCCTCTAGATTACGTACCATCCTCCTGCTGAGTCGAATCGTTCGTCCCCGCGCTGTTACTGCCCGTATGGGCAAAACCACTGTTCATCCTGAAATGTGCATGACAGAGGAACAGCAGTAACAAACTAGATCTTGCAATGGTCATTGTATCATAAATCATGCACTTGACAACTCGTGCCGACGTATGCTAAAATCTTTCTAATGCCAAATTCGACAAGTCTACAGAAGGCCTCCATACAAAAAGCGTTGCTTCTTTCCATTTTGATGACATCTTCTGGTGTTGATGTATTCTACTTACCGAGGTACCCAGACAGGCGGTTGGCTGTTACCCGATTGATGGGAGCCTGCCTGTTGCAATTGCTGATTACTGTTTGCCATTTGGCGGTCACGAATCTCCCGAAGCTCGCGTTGACTCTTATCCGTTGGACTTACACAGCCACTGTCAGCTGCAGACTTCTTTACCTGTTGTTGCTGCGCTTTCGAGTGCTGGATAGCCTGCTTAATCTCGCGAATGGCATCGGACACGGATGCCTGGCCACCCATGTGGCTTCCACCGCTACCAATGACGCCAATGCCGCCCACAAGTAACGGTGCTGACGGTGGTATTTCTAAAATCGTATTAACATCATCGCCGTCAAAGCAATTAATTGCGAATGCTATCTCCGCCACATAAAGAAATCAACGGAAATCAAAATGAAAACAGTAGGAACACCTAGTTACCGGAAACCCACAAGAACTACATTCTGCTATTTTTAAATAAAGATAAACGTTGAAAGCCGTCTATACTATGTGCAGTTCTACCGTTTTCGCCTTATAGCTAATAGAACATGAACTTTTGTTGCCGTCTTCTGCAGCTTTTAGTATTTCGTAGAAGGTCACGGCACGTGGAAGTGTTCAACGTAAAACGTAACTATCTGCTTGCTGGAAGATGTTTATCGATAGTGAGTGCCGTGTTTATCGCATCAGCAGCGGTGTATAAAAATAGATGAATATGAACGTACATACACGCATTGGGAGCTATACAGGAAGTAAATGAAAGAAAATGGGTAGCCACAACTACGATAAGGTAGCGAAGCACCGAGCAACTCTCTAAAGATAATCAACTGGGAATACAGGGAAATAGCTCGTTGAAGAAGATAATCACAGAACATGAGAAGTAGAAATAAATGCGTCATCAACGGAAATCTATCCCATACAGAGTTTCCGAGTGGCCATTCGTATTTAGGAATCTAATGGATGGCTAGGATATTGTTCAATGTAACTCGGTTATTGTTGCAGTTAAATTTCAAAGGAAAGGTGTGTATGCTCTGCCATCGTTTTGTATCTAGAGAGATAGCAGTGGGGCTATTTAAATAAGCGTTTATTGACGCATTTTTATGACTACATAGTACGCCACTTCCATTACCCAAGACGCCTGTTAGAACCGCTCTTGGTAGCAAGACCATAGTAGTGGCGGGAGATCATAGAGAATGCCTAATACGATGACCTCTAACATGGATGCTTGGTATACGTGCTCGACCACGCGATTTTCGTTGCTCTAGCTTTTTTTTTTTTTTTGTTAATCACTGTTGTCCTTCAAGGAGGCGGAATCAATACAAAATATCGTTTCTCTTCTTTAGATATTCCTATTGAGCTTAACAAACATTTACACCCCAAAAATTTGTGCTAGCACCCAGAAATGTTGTGCAGGTTAAGCTCGAGCGTGATTGCGTGTTCTACCCAACTCTTAGCCAGACTAGACAGCATGGTTTCGAATCATCTCGCCGAGGATCCGTACTACGGTGTGGATCGGAAAACAACCCGATCTTCTGACCATTAATAACTTCGACCGTTAGTTGTTAGCTAAGCTCGTGGTCTCGGGCCATTTGGTGCTCGCTAGTGAACAGAGGTGCCAGTGGTGCACGAAAAAAGATAGAGTGGAGCAGTCGGCCGCGAAGTGCCCCAGCGGTTTCATCTCCTTCCACAAGCAAAGAAATAAAGTGCATTAAGAGAAAAAAGCCAAGTTTTGCTTTTTGTATGTGCCAGCCATCCCGGGTATGATCAGCGTGGTGAGATGGAGCATTTTGGCGCCTGTCGCCCAACCCAGCTAGCCGCATAAGTAGCAGTTGGTGCAGCTGATTGCTTGGACTTTTCTCGGCTAAATCCTCCCATACCAGAATGCGTCTTGTTCCGCCGTTGAGACCTGTTGTTCCCTTTCGAGCTTTTCTGAACTCGGCACAACGCAGATGTTCGCACTGCCCGATTTCTGGTACCTCGCATTTTCCGGTCGCCGTGTATTAAACCAACTGTGGTACCTGTATCCTCGTCGTCGTCGTTCTCGCTGACATGTCCCGACGATAGCCCGTCCTCGAGCACAGGCATCAAACGCGATCCTCCAGAGTTGGCCATGGAAAGCAGTTCGTCCGGATCTCCTGAGAAACATGGGTCAGACACGTCGGTCACCATTCAACACGAAATAAACGAAGCGGAGCGTACGGTGAGACAAAGACAAAGTGCAAGCGAATTTTTTTTAACCAAAAAAAATCGAACCTGCATAGAGTGCAGGCCGTATACCATCAATGAATAGCAAGTGATTCAGAAAGGTCATGTGCTAAGAGGGGAAACGGTGTCGCTTAATAGCTTCTGATAGCCGCTGCTCATGTCTCTTGGGGCGGGAAATAAAAACCCCGCTTGAAAAAACTTCTATATTCTACAGCTAAATATATTGACTAGAATCACCTTCGGTGCCGTCCGAATCAACAGTGTTACAGTCGTCTGTGTTAGAGACCGAAGGCGAGACGGTCAGATTACGCATTGAAGTGTCCATTCCTAAGAAGTCGTCCAGCTCTCCTACCATGTCTACCTGAAGAGAGTGCTGCTGCACCTGAAAATAACAAATTAGAAAGGTAAGTTGGCATTATCCCAATAAATAACTCCAAATGGAAACGACAAGCTATATGCAGTCCATCACCAACACTGTTTCCTTGCCTGATAGAGATCGTGTTTTGCCTTCCGCGTTCACAACTACTGCACACATACTACACCGAAAAAAATCAATATGAGCAATAAGAGTTCTGCTAACACATTTAGTAATGAAAATTTATAATGGATCGGAAATGACTACCTACCCTTTCGTGGAGCATAACCATCTCCTTGGCGTCGGTGTGGCCGTGCGTTGGCCCCTGATGGTCTTTGAGGCCTCCTTTACGTATAGTAGTGTACTGAGGTTCCTCAGGGCTCGTGCCACTAGTAAGGTTTAATTTTGGCGGGACTGGTGGTGCACAAGATGACCCGCCCGGACTCGCTTGTCCGGTTGGACACGCAACGTCCCCTGCGCGGGTCTCTTTCACAGGAGATGCGAGCCGGTGGGCAACATACGAGCTACCACCTCGATCGCCTTTGTTATTCTCGCCACGGCCCTGGTGCTGTTGCTGCTGCTGCTGCTGGAGTTGAGTTTGTTGGCGATCACGTTCACGATCTGTCACTGGCCTATATGATAATCTGTCAGTTAAAAGGTGATCACACAGAAGTAAACGTAACTGATTGTGATTATATGAAGACTCATTGATGAACAAGCGGATATATGTCCTCCTACCTCACTACCGTATACGTCTCAATTAGATGTGGCGTTAACATAAATGACACCATAAAATAAAGTATATTAGCAGGATATAAAGGTGTACAGACAGGCGTTTAGTTATACTAGAAAGCCGTACCATTCCCGACGTTTATGAATGAATTTCACACTTATTTATATAGTAACGCGTTGAACTACATATGTATTATAAAAAGACAAGGTAACGTAAACTTGACTACACAGATCCGCATCAAAGCTTGTGTGTTGTCAGAAAATAGCTTCCAGCACGAAAGCCAGGCAAAGCCAACTTTTCGCTGTGCCGTCAAGTAGTGCTCCATTTTACTGGATTTCGAATGGAAATTCCAAATTACCGGTAGTCCAGATCGTTAAAATCGGTAGGCGAGCCATTCTTCTCGTTCTTGACACTTCCATTAAGCAGCTCACTTAGCAACTGGACAGCTTCATTTTCTTTTTTTAGATCCTTGTCGTCAGCGTCGTCTTGCTGCTGTCTCTCAAGCCGATCTAGCTCTCGATCACACCTGTCTGGCCTGTCGCTATTGTCATTGGTCTTCTCCTTGGCGGGCGCGTACACCCTCTGCGGGTAGCCGGGTAGACCGGAACTCCTTTTAGGCCGTCCGTAACGACGCGGCGATCCTTCGTATTGGGCGATAGGCACGGTGCCGATGACACGTGCAACTCCCTCGTCACCCTGCGACGTCGACGTATCGCACGAATTGCTACACGACAATTCATCTAGACTTTTCATTGATGATCCACCTTTACACACACACACACATATATATACACGGTAGATCGCATTCGAAGTTAGCAGTTGATGACATAGAAACGAGAAACGAGGTTATTTATTGTTGTCATCGTTTCCCTCATCTAGGGGTATAAGCAAGGCCCAGCTAGATGTTCAGTAGCTGTCTCACGCGCCTGTTTAACCGACTCCATAGCGAGCATCAAGTACTTTCTTCTACAATTAAGTTTCTAAGTTACTTGACAAATGCCTATTATATATATATATATATATTGAAAATAGAGACTCTTGACTGTTGCTCCACTATATGAAAATGCGGTAATGAAAATGTTCATAAAGCCGTGTGCAAAAATTTCTAGATTCCCTTTTTCGTCTCTCACCGTTCATGGCCGAGTGGCCGTTCAGAAGCGTAGGAGGAGGTGGGGGCGGTGAGGGTCCCAGCAGAACGGATACGACCCGGACACCTCCTGGCGAAGAAAGATCCCGAGATATACCTAGTCCTTCGCCGCCATGCGTCGGTAGCTCGGAACATTCGCTGCCCTCCTCCTGGATCCCATTGAGGCCACCGGCGTGCATGGGGGCGCACGGTGTTGGAGACGGAGGGGCCATTAAACCGCTATCGTCTTTATGTGCAGGTATGACAAAAGGGAACGAATAGACAAAGACAGCACGATATCGAAACCGATATTAGCGAGAGAGTATTAAAAACCAGTCGATAAACAAATGTGTTTATTTTATGGCTAAAAAGAAGAAAAACAGTGAGTAACGTTGATTGCATGGCGAAGCTGAACGAAAAAAAAAATTGTATATATATATAGCATACGGCGTTCGCACTATTTTGAAAATGCGCGTACTCCTGCCTTGCCATAGAACAAGATCCTGAAGTGAATAAGCCTTGTAGAACTCGTGTTCACATTAAAAAAAAATGCAATATAGGTAGATCCCAGTACCAAGGAATTCCCTATCGAATCCACTGAACGATATTAATATTGACATAGAAAATAATTGACATTGTCGTCTAAAAAAAAAAACTACAAGATACACATGAGCATTGTATTTCAAAAAAAAAAACAAACGGTAAACTATTTTTCTCTCCATACGGAAGTGTGCTTATTATTCGATTCCTCGTGACTTACGTGATTCACTTTCAGTCTACTAGCTCACAATCAAATTAGACACAGTGTCTTATTTGCACTATGCTACTTACAACTTATATTATATATATCCGGCAAACTATGTGCTTGCAAGACGTAACAATTGTCAACCTAGATGGCAAGGCGGCAAATCCCAAAAGCAATCCATTACTATTCATTTCGCAACTTATATGCATCCATTAAAGCGAAACCTATTGAAGAGCGTAGGACAAGTAACCCTCTTGAGTTACTAGCAATCTACTTCGAGCTTTGAGCATCTAGCGTTAACTGACAGTACGCCTTATGTTACAGTCTGTCAATTGTACCTAACGGCTAAACATACAGAACGGCAGCAGTAAGTTCCTTCGTTGTTTGATAGCTTGCATAACACTACCCGTCATTAGTACAATTTAAGGTTATCGATAATTCTACCCGAATCACGCATTCCTTCGTCATTAGTAACAATGACGCTTCCCTTCCTTTGCTTCACATTTTACACGATCACACCATGTTATGTCCAAGACTCCCATCCTTTCCTATGTGCTTTCCTCATATAGTTACACCTCCCTTTATCTTTTTCTGCATAAATCTCAATTAATGCACTGCACGAAATGTCCACAGACTCTGCTCCTTTTGTTTCCCTTTTACTCTTCTGCTTTCTCTATAGTCGTATTAGTATGCGTGCAATTAAATTATATTCTGCATTTAGTCCGCAGGCTTTTCCACAAAGGATCTCACGAGTAACAAATCCAATAAATCGGCTTCATATCCTGCAGTTCGTATCTAATCGCAGCTCAGTACGAGTATCTCGCTGGTCGCTTTCTTTCGCATGTTGAGATACTTACCGATATCATCATAGACGACGTCGTGTTGCTGCTGTTGTTGAGCTTGATATTGCTGCGGCTGATGGTGTTGAAGTTGACGATGTTGTCTCGTGACGTCGACCAGTTCCCTTTCGATGCGGTTAATCCGCTCCGCGCCCCTGTCAAGCAACGATCCGTTGGAAATCGCGGTGGATTCCGGCAGAGTGGTCGTGGCAGCCATCGTCGACGGCGGGTCTAATACTCCTTCGCTTCCGAGTGGCTTGTTGTCATCCATTAAGTTGACCGGTTCACGTCGTTGCTTCTTGGCGCGGACGGACGAGTTCTTTTTTGCAGACGAAACTACTTCCCGACCGCCTGCCATCTCGATCCGTTCTCGCGTTTCACTAGCTGCGATTAGAAAATATTAGGATAATTATGAGGCAGGCAAAGGTTGAAGAACAACAACAACAGGCAGGGAGAGAGAGAAGATGAATTGTTAAAAAATCGCCGAGGCACAGCTATCCATTGGGCAGATGGTTCTTGAATTGTGATATAATAGCTCAAAGGTTTACGCAATACGAGCAGTTTTTGCTAAGCGATGCCATATACCAACCGTCTTCATCTCTACCACTCTGCCTATTTTTTCCTATTTCTAGGTAGGTCTGCGGTCTAGGTACGTATCTATATATCCCATTGCACACAATCAAGCTAGTCATACATGCCAGCGAAAAAGAAGAACGCCCAGAAAATAGAAATTATTTGCTTTTTTCGCCGAGCAAGTTGGAGGAAAGCAAAAAGATCCAAACGCGAAATGGTTTGCATTGTGCCCCCGCGAAAGGACCAACCTCGTTTCATCAGCCACTACAACATTAATCAATGGACACGTCATAGTCACGCAAGTTTCAAGCTTCCTTGAGCTCTCACGATGGCGCCTCTTGCATGCGAACTGCCCGCCATCGGAAAGTAAACATCTCGCGCACCCAGCGGAACCAGTAATCAGTCCTTGCCCAAGGCGCTCAGAAGGTAAGCTAAACGGCCCACTATTCTCGTCAGACTTTAGCTAAAGATGATAAAAGAGCGACACAGGGGATGGATTTGAAAAAAAGCCATCCCCTTGTATTTCGTTTTTGCTGCCCCTCAAATCGCAGCGATGCGCGAGCACTTAACTCGCGCCGCGGCGGCCGTGAGGCCACGAGCGATGCCGCCATTGCCGGTGGTGGAAGCACGAAAACGATAGTCGCTACCAGGATGAGTCGCTTTTGTCGAGCTAAGAATGGGCGGCTGGAGGCTTCAGGAAAGCAAGGAGGCCTGCGGGACGCGAACGAAGCGCTTGCAGGCCGAAGGAACGTTTCTTTGTACGATAATTACACGTCTGGTCCCGAAGGCACTTAATACATTTTTCATCGCCATGCCACCATCGTCCCTTTATGCCTTTCCTTTATAGACAGAACCCGTCCCACCTTACCAAAGCGTTGCACTAACCGAGTACGCGCTGGTAAGCTATGTGCCCTTGAACCATATTTAAACGCTCGAGCTGCTGCTTGTCCTGTAAACGAAGCCGACTGGGCTGCCAACCCAGTTCTATCTTGCACTCGCAACGGTGTCGCCATAGCACCGCAAAGCATGGCGTTTTTACGGTGTTACTACTGAAGCCACCTCTGTGCTTGTACCTTTTATCGTTGGAAACGGTCACCCGATTCGCTGTCTAACCGCTATAGCAAACATCGCTTCGGCCTTCTCCATCACCGTTTGCGTTCGAAAAAAAGAAGACGATCTAGAGCATTTAACCGCACACTTTTACCCTAACTTTTAAACTTTGCGCTCTTTGTTTTCTTCCCGAAAACTAAGCAGCTACACGAAGAATCTCGGTACCACTCTTATAATGATGGCCAGGGGCAGACGAACGAACGTGGTAATAACACATCTGCTACAACGTGAACAGAGAGCATATCAACAACTACAAAATGAGTGGCAGAAGAAAATATAGGAGAATGGTCGCCAAACAAATCATTCTGTGTCACATCTTTCCTTATGGACATTTCTATGAATTGCAGCAGAACGTGGCGTAATGTTTTTCTTGCACTACTGTTTGCTGATGTTTGCTTCTTATGGGCAGCATGATCTTATGGGAGCGTATTGGTAGTCTATCGTTATATAATAATGAAATAAACACCTATAAACATTGAGGGGAACTCGCTAGAACGAAGCTGTTTGAAACCGATAAAACGTTCGGCCGATTTGTCATTTCAACGTATTTTAATCTTGCCTGCGCGCATATTACCGAAATGCGTCTATGATACGACTCACGAGTGATAACTGATAGCGTTTTCATCGTTTACCAGTAGCTTTTAGTGTTAATGCCTCACAAAAGACTAAGGGGCGCATGATGTGTTGATGACCACTGCAACGGGTGAGCAGTATTCAGACTAAAAATGGTCGCTGCGTGACTAGTTAACTAGAGCTTCATAAATATCGTTCTGTGGAAGCTATCACTGTAGATGTGTATGAGTGAGCGTTTTCGGCAAGTTCAATTTGTTACAGAACGGCACTAATGTAAGAGCTATTCTCACTGTGTGTGTAGCAACGACAAAAACATAGCTAGATGTTAGATAGGATAAACTGGAAGAGTTAAATGCTGCTAAAAAAGAAAACAAATTATGTTCCCCTAAGCATGTAGCCGTAACGTGTTTGCCTACTAATGTATGGGACGCTTGAGGTAGCCTAAATTCGAAACCGGGTGTGGACCCCTTAATTTTCTTTTGGGAAAAACCAATATCTCATCTAAGGTTGTACTGTATTTGCACATGTATTTCACAAAAAGTCATAGTCCTATAATAACTGTTTAGATCAACAAATATAATTGAGAATAGTAAATGAAAAAAATCAAGCGTCCTGTGATTCGAATAATAAGCGGGTGCGGGTGCGGGTATATGGGTCGAGCGTCTTTCAGCTTTACAAAAAAGAGATGTTGTGAGGAAGAAAACGTCACAGAAGCAATCACAGAAATAAGATCACACCGACGTCGGTGGCTCAGCCAAAATAATACATGAGCCTCCCTTCATGGTTAACAAAAGGAAATGGGGTTTTAGAGCTAGATAAGAATAAATTTGAAACTACAGTAATGTTTTTTTCAGTTGATTCCTTTTCTAACTGGAGGAATATCTGTTTACTGTTTATTTGAAATGGAGCCGTACAGAAAAGCCTGGTTGAGCCTTTTTGATCAGTCCTATATAGAACCGTCTTCTAACTTACTTATATTCACCTCTTACTTCGTGTATTTTTTGATCCGAACTCACGAGACTAGAAAGAGTTTTTGGCGATTTAATATTATTTGGGCTTCGTATAGATACCGAGATGGCGCAAACGGTGTAGAAGAGTGTACAAATCCACAATAGCAATCGAATAATACCAGAAACCTTAAGCCTGACTTAAAGACATATTGCCATATTTGAACGAAAACCTCTAATTTCAAGTGTTCCAAATCACCCCACTTTACGATATGGATAAAATGTTTAGTTAAATGTAAGATAATGGTATGAAATAAGCGCTTTTAAATATTCATCATGAAACTAAATGCTACATTACCGGTACGGTTCAGATCGCATTGGCGCACTTTAATGGTTTATATCGCAACTTTACGATGGCATCATATCATAAACAACGACTAATGCAAATATTTATACAGATCAAACTCTACACGACTTTCTATAACTGAAGCCAAAGAAAAATCGTGAAAATAGCCTAATAAAAATAAGACAAATTTATTGACCAAAAAAAATTAATAGTTACAAAAGAAATCGTAGTCGTGCAATATAGACGCACACAGCGAAAGCCTGCAACATTCTACAGCCAGACATTTATATTGCATTCAATACAAAAGAGGACTTGTTCGGAAGTTAAATTTAAACGTAAAATTAACATTTCACTTGATCATCCACAGCGCGATATATACGAGCAAAACGTACAAATTTGGACCTTCGATTTATCGTTTGCGGTACATCTTTCTAAGCTGTCTCTCCGTAATCGACAGTAACCGTAATAATAAACGTGTTTTCTATGGGCTAATGTTCTATGGGCAGACTGTTTTAACTGTTGAACATTTTTGTCAAATTTACTGATCCGCCATTTTCTGTGCAGAAGCCTTCGAGTCCCTCTCGTAGCTGTTGACCATTTTACGAGTTCAAAGATTTCCACTCATTGCAGTAATCACTGGCATAGTTGCTTCGAGAGCGATATCTCCCTTTGCCTGCATACAGTTTTCCTCTATTCAGAACACGCCGTGGCCCGCCTACATTTGTTTTGGAAATGGAGAAATCAACCACCTGGACCGGCCGTACAAACAACCTAAGCGTAACGGCTGCTTGCACAATGCTACGCTCCGTTAAGCTCGTTACTAATTATAATGTCCCTGGCTAAATACGTTTACCATAGCTTAACGGAAGCCGTATCAACTTACCCTTCTATCTCCAGCACCCCATCAGCGTCTCCCCAGCCACAGTATACACACTCCAATAGATGTTACGCCGCTATACGCAGCGGTCTAAAGACATGATAGAGGCACGTTTTTTCTCTTGAATATTACTCCCAAAATGTTTGTGGATTCTGAACACTTATCAAATGAAAGCGTAGCAGTAGCTATTTGTTATTTCCTAAACAATCTGAATGTTGGCGGCTGGATCGACTATAGCGAAGATAAACAGAAGTAAGTATATTACTATGCGAGATTCTGCCACGGAAACAAAGCGTTAATAATTATACTTTTTACCTTAGTGGATTAAAACAAAAAGGTATAAACAAGTGAAGCAAAAACAAGAAAAGCAAAAAAAAAAGAGCATGCATGGAAGAACGTGCGCTTTTACTTAATTGAGGCTTCTACGTAGGCAAAAAAATGCACGATATCTATGAAGGACTATACTAAAGTATGACATAAATTGTCGGTACCATCAGTTTTTTTTAAAGTATTACTGTTCATTAATTAAGTTCCGTTTTTCGTTTAACGTAAGCGCACTGCCGTTAATTATTGTCCTTGTGTACTAATATCTGTCCGTGTTGGTTTCAGCCTTCAAGTCCAAGGCAACTCTCCGTCTTACAAGTAGGATATAGGAATGGATCATATAAGCTGTCCATTGTGGCCTCATGGAATCATCAAACATCTCATTTTATATGACTACATTTGTGTGTTTTCGGTCCAGTAGCTCGATTTAGATTGGCATATTTATACATGTTTCTAGTTTCTTAAAGAAACTGTTTTTTTGGCCTTTTTTTTTGTTTTTCTTTAAGGCAAAATATAACTGAGACGGGATAAGGAGCTCCATTGGAGAGTCTCCTTTTGGAAAATATGTAATATTAATACTCAGAATATCATAGCAAAACCGCTAACACAATAGTGACACAAAGAACAATTTTCCAATACAATTGACCTTTTTTGCGTAGTTTCGCGTCTCTGCATAGCGGAAAAGATGGTTGTTTTTGTGACCAAAAATAATTACGGAAAACTTGCTTCAATTAGCATGCTCAATACCGTGTTAGTATGTGGGCTTTTTTCATTTATCTTCGGACCGATGTTTTTTTCTCGATTTGATTGAATGTGAGGTGGCTTTATTTTTTTAAATCACCGCAAAACGAAATGCTAAAGCCGAACAGTCTTTTAAAAAAGCACTAATTGGTTACATCGTGAAGCGTAGGTCGTTACTGCTACCTCAACAGAACCTCTTAATGTTTCTATTCGCACTGTGTTTTTTTTTTTATTCAGCTTCGTTTCGAGCTAGCCACATTTGCTGATCATTTTACTCTGCATGCCAAGCAATATGTACGGAGCAGCCTCTTATGATTTCTTCCTTCACCCAATAGTAGGAAATGAAGCACCGAAAAAAAGGCACAGAACAAACGTATTCGAAAACTCCTCGTCAGAAAGCCAAAGAGCTGGGAAAGAACAGCCGAGACGGATGACTTTCCTATGAATGCGCCATTCAGCTGGTCGGGCCATTGGTCGACCCGAAGAACGTTTGGAAACAACTGCTAGGAGAAAAATCGCCGAAAGGCTGTTTTCCACTCTTGCAAAGGCGAAACACGACTCGATGAGTCTTTGTTTCGACTGAGCCTTATGCGATCAAACAGAGCCTCACAAAGTCTGCATAAAATATGAAGGTTAGATAGAATTTTGGACGACAAAATTTATCTACCAGGTCTGAACGTTGGACACCAAAATACGGCTAAAGGTAATTGGCTACTCAACCAATACCAGAGGGCTCCAGTTTGAGAAAGCAGAAATGATAGCTAGCTTCATCGCACTAGATAGCAGGAAAAAGTATGGGTAAAGGTCTTTACTTGCCTCCAATCTTTTTCTCTCACTCCCGTGTAAACAATTCAACCATTTTCTTTGTGGAAGAAAAACGCAAAAAACTTACTTAAGGTTCTTAATGTTCAAAGTAAAGATTAACAGCATTTATCTATAAAGTTCTGTATACTTTATAGAAAACAATATTGTCAAAAATAGGAATTCTTAATAATGCCTGCACCGTACCGATAGCAACTGATGACGTAAATGATATCCACGAGTGACGCTGCGACAAACATCAGACTATTTGGCCCCTTTAGACAATTAATTGCTCTCCTCTGTATCTACCCTAAATTGATCGGCACGTTTTTTTCTGTTCTACTTACGCAGTCATTAGAAAGTTACTGGAATAAATACTCTTAAAGATAAGTCGTCGTGTGTTGACGCACGAATATATCAATGAGCAATACATTTAAATCCAAACATTAGCCTCATTTTCCTCAGCTTTTATGCCCGCATCACACCAAAAGTGAAACGATCTCCCTTCCTCTCAGTCTTGTTGTGCAGCCTACTTTACAATATTATGGAGGAACAATCCTATTAAACGGTAGCCAGCCAGAAATCAGGCATCTTGCTTTTGGCTAGTTTACATCGACGAATCACCCATCGCCTCGACCATGAAGTTGTATTCCACACAAACACACACAGTTCCTAGAATTACCATGACTGCTGCGGCACCGCGAAGTCAACCGAGCCAACATAAGCGTTTACAAGAATGTAGGCATGCCAATCTTTGTTGACCTCGTACTTCTATTACTGCAGCATCAATAGTTATTTTTGCATAGCGGCGCTATTAGCGTGACACGGTTTTCGTTCTAATGGCAAATGCCAGTGAAACTTCTTATCAAAGTCTAGGTCAGTCAACATGGAGTGATATACAAGGCCAGAATAAACTATACCGTACCACCACGCCTCTTTCGCCCTCGACTTGCCTGTTTTCTGTTTAAAATCGAGAAAAACCTGGTGAGGACGACAAAAAGAATTAAACCTGAACTGAACGTCTGCTTACGATTTACCTGCTAGCTTTGCAAGACTAAGGTTTCTTGTAAATTAAAATCCTTGAACTGTCTTCCCTTCTAGCCATCTAGTGGGCGGAAATAGGGGACGAAGGGCAAGGTCCTGTGAATTACGCAGGCTAATCGCGGCTCCTACGACACTTAGCGCAAATTCTACTGCTGATCTCAGTTACTTGAAGTATGCTCGTTCTAGGCTCAATGAAAGCGTTCCGTTCTTGGAACTCTTTTCTCAAGCCATCTTTTTTCGTCTCTCGATCCGCAACTAATTTCTCCTTAGCTTCTGGCCTTTACCCAATTTACTCCCTCGTTTTCGTCGTCCTAGCAGCTTCGTGCGATGCTGAACATTCGGTTAGTCACTCGCATCTATCCCAATTCGTCCATTAGAGGTCTTCCGTTTTCCCAGACTCCATCCTCATTGCTCCCAGCATGCTTGGTTTCTTCAAGTTCTCTTGAGAGGCATCAACGAACCCCACAACGAGGTAAAGAAAGGGGAAACATAGAGCAAGCAAGAGCACCCCGACCTGGTTTCTGTGGAGCTTACGATTCTCGTTAGCATCTTCCGAGAATTTTACTTCTGACATCACAACGACTGACGTCTTCTCGCCTTAAGCTGGTTCTAAGTACCCAGAACACATTGGTGGTTCAATCACTGTTTTCTAATGGGAGACAGACTTTCGTTTGTATGTGGTAGATGTCGGTTTGCACTAGCCATTTGGACCCACTACACCTGCCGCCGGTGAAGTATGATACTAAACACTATGATATATAGTTGGGAGTCTTTTTTCATTTTGTCCTCGTCAAGAGATGAAAAGTTTATTCTTGTTTACTTAGACTTTGTAGCAGCTAAACCTGCAACTACCACCCACGCGATACACTTACACAGTCATTTTCCGAATAATTAAGTGCAGTTGCTATGTGTGGGAGTACACTTAGCCGCCTGAGTGTATGTTTTTATGTGGACGTTTTGTGTCCTTACCCCTCCCCTTCTTTTTTGCCCGAAACTATAATATTTGGCAGCAAGACGAGTTCTATGAGTCTGCTCCTTCTGGCGATTACCTTCTATTGGATGTGCCACTATTATTACCGTCATGATCACTGACCCTTAAAAGTGACTCCCACCGAGTTGCGGCCTTCTTTAAATCCATAAGCACTTCCAGTTCCAGCTCTTGTTGTGGTCCCATGCAGGTTTGAAGCGACCGTTCCGTCCTGCTCCATGACTCCTCTGGGTGCAACCTCACATAGGAGGTTGTCGGTAATGTTGACCGTTTCTTCGCGATCCCTCTCGCGCTGATCCCGATCCCGACTTTCCCGGTGTTGCTCAAGAAGAAAGTTCTCGTTGTCTGTTGGTGACGAAATGAACGCATCGGCCGAGCGGAGGAACTGAAAGAGCAGAAAGGAAGAGCGCGAAACACGTGGAGACCCAGTGAGGACAATAACAGAAGAGAAAAGAAAAAAAAAAGAAGGAAAATGGGGTCAGAAGTGATCTTCAATTTCCGTCAGACACAGATAAGACTAGTAAACATACTAACTTATACACTGGAACCCTAAACTAATCCGCCTTACCAAGATAGGCTTTCGTTGTAATCCATCGACGGTAACGACCAGCATCGCTTCGATTTTACCTGTAGAACTCAATTGCGACCCAATTGGCTTCAAAGCAAGTCGGAAACTAAAAAAAATTCGTTCGTCGCTGTTCGTAATGCTCGGGCCAACAGTAGCGCCGAAATAATTTTTTTAGTTTAATCCACTGGCAAAATCGGATTCGAAGTTCCCGCACAGGTTAGGAAGATCCTGCGTGAATCTCAACGAAGTATTATAAATGGATAAGCCGAGCAAGCCGTCAACAAAAATCAGTTTTGCTTGTAGTTCGATATAAAGTAGATTACAGGTGAATAAAGCCTATGAACTTAGTAAGTAACTGACTTTGTGTACTACAGTGATCGTAATATATGTTATCACGCTAACTATTGACATAAACCTTTGGATTTCATAACAACAATTACTGATAGCCGTTACGTGACAACAACCGGATATGGCAATGATGTTGGTCCCTGGAGGGCTACAAAAACATAACTGACAAGTAGGGTCTAAAGAATTGTTTTATTAGTACATATTAGTACACCTATACAGTACACTACTATTAACTAAAATGATGTCAGAAACCTAACGGTTTAAGCAGCGGACGTAAAACGTGAAAAAAAACTATA
>NW_019213527.1:265420-331667 GCF_002532875.2 Varroa jacobsoni | reverse complement strand
ACGTAAAACGTGAAAAAAAACTATATATATATATATATATATATACTAAGACAAGAAGTAGACCTTTGATACAAAATAAACGTATGAGATCAACAATAGTTTCGAATAGTCCTTCCATTGAACTTCCTGAGAGAATGTAGCCTACCAAGTTAACAATGGATGTCATGTATGAACCCATTAAGTCTCTGACTGGTCTAATCGGTAACATCGACTGTGTTGATATCGCGAAAAGGACTTCATATGATTACGTAAATAAGGCAGTGTGCTCCCCGTGAACACTTTAAGATACAGAACGGTCTGTTGTTTTGCTAAATACGACGTTAGCTAGAGTAAATGAGTACATAATCTATCCATATTACATTACCGTATTACTACTACTACTATCGGAGTACTCGATATATTGGTTACTACTTAAGCTCATCGTACGTAATACCCACTAATCATATACCTTGTTTTATAACTTAAATAATCATATACAGTTCCCATCAACGTCTAACTTTCTTACAATGCTTTTTCCGTTTCCGTCTCCCAAAACAGCCTTAGTGGGATTTTTCCAACGATCACCATACGTTCAGACTCACATAGACTCCGACTTCGAAGTGAATACTCTCGACAGATTGCGTGATAGTCGCCCATTGATGGTAGATCAGGCGGCATGATTCACCCTGCGTGCACAATTTGTGGACATATGGTAAGAAAAGAAAGTCTATGCCTAGTCAATTTTGCGAATCCTGGCCATCATTCATCGTTTTCTTATAGCGGGCGTGCTTCGTTCGTGTGACTTTGAGGAAATTGCTTTTATATATATATATATATATATATATATATATATATATATATATATGAAAAAGCATTTCATCTAACAGAAACGAACGCAATCGCGTCTCTACGGTGGGTACAACGCCCCTATCAAGTTGCTTTGTCAATCGGTTTCATCCTCGTCTGCGACTGAACCCTAACCGCGCGCACCTGTCTGCCATCAATCCAGAATCAATACCCCTATTGAGTTTATCAATGAAACCCACATGCATGAGGCAGGACGAGAAGAATCGCAAAGAGGACAGACGTAACAGGCACGAATGACTGGTCGACACGCTATAGCTTCTCAGCCTTGTAACTGTGCTATGGCGTCGTATTGTAATCGTTGTTCGTAATCCGCATATCTCCAGCCGTTTAAACAGAATCTTCCAGGTTGGTTAACTCGGGATGAGCCAAACAACAAATGGCCAAACACATGCAAACAACATACGGCAAAGTTGTAGGCGCAAAGACGCAAGCTGAATGACGATCTCAATAGACGTCCGTAAATTCTTGCAAGATATGTACATTTTTTTTTTTTTTTTTCTCTCATTTTTAATAAGTTGTAGTAATAGTTAGATAGTAGCTGGTAGCAGCTTAAGGAAGTAAATCAGTTGTAAAATGGTTTGAAACTAGAAGTTTAACCTCAACCCATCCTAATGACAATTGTATCGATAGCTGTTAATAAAGTTAATTTTGCTCATTTTGAAACAACTGCATCACTACGACTCTCCTATGGGCTGACCATGCGACTGGCCTTTATCCCGTTGTTTTTCATACTTCATTTTTGAATACACAATAATATGTTTTGTTCTTACAGCCATAATGATAATAATGTTAGGTCCAAGTGGCTAGCGTTTTGTTCCGTTGTTTCTTTCGGCGTAAGGCCAATTATTTCTGAATTAATTAAAAGCTACATAGGTACATTCCGCGTTCCTTAAAGTTTGTTGTCATGTCTTACAACCTATCGTCGTGATGGCATGCTGTTCTTTCTGTTTGGTTTTTACTGTTCATAGTAGTCTGTCTGCTCGAATTTTCTTATTTCTCTTCCCACAACCGACCCAGAAAAAAGTCTCCTAGCATCTCTCATACACTAACAATCCTTCCACGATACCACTAACAATTGCTTCTACTAATTCAACTTGATCGCTGCTTAGTTGGTTCGTTAGATCTTCGCTATCTACACAGCAGCTACAGATAGGTGACCAACCTGAAAAGAGCGCTCCAAACGTTTAAAGACCTGCTCGCCTCTACTTTAGGTGATACAGGGCATCCCTGACGTTCATTGAGACTTCGAGACACACCCCTGGCCAAACCCAGCTTATCCCCATTTTCGAAGCTTTGATCACATCTCGTAGCTCTCTCGCGCTTTTTTGAGACTTTAATAGCATGTTCTTGATTCTGGAGTCCCCAACTAGATTCAATTCAACTCAACTCAGACGTTCGACGTCAAGCCTTGAGGCAATTTCTTGTCGTTTTTCTGCGGCTGTGTCATCCGGCCTGTGTCCCCGTTCTTTGCAGAAGTTGGATTTTGCTGTTGAACTTATTTGCAGCTGCCCCTGTATTCTTTGTCGTCTTCTCTTTCCAGTTCTCCCTCTCCCTCGAAAGCACCTCAACCATCTGCTACCTGCATTTCAATATTCCCCTGCCCTCGTTACAGGTCTCCTTTTTACCCTGAAAACTCTATGCTTAGCGTTGCAACCGGCGGCGCAGAAAGACTCCACATCAGGAACCCACAATGCCTATGGTGGCACAAGACTTGCCCCAAGATTCCACCCACCGCCTGCGGTCCCGGTCAGTGGTACGAAGTTTTAAGGTCGATATTTTTAGAGACTATTGCCCCCTACCTTTTAGCCCAAAACCCTCTTGCGTGTTGCTGCTGCTGCTGCTATAACCAGCTGCATCGGTACCATCGTTAGCGCAAATGCTTGGTATCTTTTACTGGGCTCTGAGTTTCCTGGCAGTGGCGGCAGTATCTTCGCACTCGAAGCATCTGACGCAATTACGTTTTTCCCAGGGTCTGCCATATCTATACGGGCGCACATTCTTTGATTCAAAACGTTGAACGATGAATGAAACGCAAATCCCACCACAATTTCGCTGGCCTTTATTTTTCCTATTTTCGTGCTATCGTAATATTCTACACCCACGAAGCGCAAGGATGTGCAAAGAGAAGTCTTCAGTTGGCCGCTGGGTGAGTTGGCTGGTCTTGCCTTCTTGATGGAATTACAGCTTCTCGGGATTTTCGTATTTCGTGGTTACTTTAATACTTCATCGTCTTAGTTGGTTGTCGTCTTTTCCAGGGCATTGTCTTCCTTCCAGTAAATATACAGCCTCCACCATTCTCGCGAAACAAGCTAATGGGCGAAGCGTAAACGAACTGCGGTAATAAGAAAGCAAGGGGTTAACAACGAGAATAGACGCGTTCACTTTTGCAACTTAGCTGCGCCAAGTATCACTTTGGGGTGTGGGGATTGGCAGAAACCCCCTGAACAATTCAGGGCATGTGTTACCTATGAAATAAGCAGGGTTTAAGTAAAGGTGGTTACGGAGAGATTCGCCGCTTACCCTATTTAAGACCCAAGACATCCTACATTCTAAGCACGCAATCCTTAGGTTACTAGTCTTTTCTGCTTGGCTTTCGTATGAAAGCTGGAAAAACTTAACATTTCTGAAGAAACAAAATCCAGACAGTAGACACTTTCTTTTGTATGATATATAAACTATATGTAATAGAAGGTTTGAAGCTTACCCTCTTGAAGTAAACTGCTGGTTGATTATAGCGCCATTGGGTTAAAATGGGAGCAACGTATGCATTCGGAGCTAACGCACAAGCTCTACTTATGTGTTTCAAAAGCTCTGTCAGTCAATCATCCACACTAGGATGGTATCCATTTTACCAATTGAGGTGGTAAAAGTTTTGATTAAAGACATGAGACAGAATAATCATGTACTACTCTGAGACGGTGACTTTAAACTACCGGAGTTAAATTAAATTACTCGTAGAACTCCAGTTACGTGCAAAATGGCTTTACTTTTAATTCGGAGGAAAACATACCTCTTAATTAAGTTTACTCGACGAATAAATTTAATCCCTCCAGCACCTCATCCAACTGATGGTACTGAAGACGGTACTAACTTTCGTCTACCCAACACATTAATCTACGAAATACTCCAAACATATTTATTCAAAAAGTGACACTAGCTAAAGATTATTTGATTACTCTTAGAAAATCTAAGTTAGAAAATGCTGCAATTATCCCAAAACCTATGCTTGCATCTTGTGCAAGGGCAGGAGTCAGAAGTAGCCACGGGTACCCTATCGGCAATAGATTCTACTCGAAAAAGATGCACTTGCATACTATAGTAAATTACCCTGTTACGACACACATGCGCCCACCCGCACATGCGAGTAACCTTTTGCCAATCACATCATTTTATACAATTCTAACATAACAATTCGCGAGTAAGTACTATGGCGCTAAACAATACTGGTCTAGTCAAACAATTGTATCTCCACAGTGACCATAACTAGGCGGCCAGCATCAGCGGTAATAATTCTCACGATACCGGAATAGCGGTAATGACAACTAATTCAATTACTCCTTTTCCGTCCTTCCTTTTTCCCCTCTTGCATTCTTGCTTTATCCGTTTTTCTACTAAAGAGCCGCCACAGTGTCCTACGTTCTGTTCCCCCCGCTATTGATGACATGCTATCGCTGCCATCATTGATAGGACTGCGTCGCGTACCGACGACCAAAAGAGCACCGAAAGCTGCTATACGTTGCAAAAGGGAAGGGCGACGAACACAGAGCGACAACCGACCCGTGACAAGCTCGGCACCAGCCGATAGCGGTAATAATGTTTAAGGACAACACGTCGTCGCATTCAATACCACACCGCGGACAACAGTCCTGCCAGTGCTGATCCTCCTTGCCTATGCCGCTGGTTTTGGCCTCCTGTTCTCCGTCCTCCGTTCCGTTTCTATCCTAGTGTCGCAAGCTATAGCATTTTCTTGATTGCTCTTCTCGGCTTTGCTGAGGAAGGAAGAGGCCTATCGTATGGAGTCTTCTTCTTTCCGCTGTCTCCTTTATTTTTTTCTCCTTTTGCCCGTATGCCCCCCTATCCCTTCCTTTACTTTGCCATCAATGTGGACTCATCGCGGGACGCGCAATGGATATTGACGCTATCGTTACTACCGCTCGCTTTCTCCGCACGTGCATACACACCCACACATGACTAGCCTTAGTCTAGGTCCCTTGAACCCCTCTTCTCTCACTCCCGCATCTCATCCGAATGGTAGCAGTTCCCAATTCACTTGGCTCATCCACATCCTGATCACGTCTGTACACGGACATCTACGACCTACAGCAGACGCCTACGGAACAGGCTGACTGGCTTGCGGGGCGCCGGCCGCTGGGCTGCGAACTACATTGTCCCAAACCTATCATTGAACGACCGACACCCTGCGCCTCCTGAACCACCCCTTGCGACTACACACACACACGCACAGGCGCACCCTTACCGTACGATTCGGGAGCAAGTAATAGGAACTACCAGCAGCTATCAACCATATCTGAAATAACTATAGCCACGATCCACGCTATACCTACCCTATACTGCCACTACAATCGCTACTACTAATATTAACATACCATAGGTGTACCACACCACCATCACACTCAACCATGACCGGGTATGCCTACCTCGTGTCTATTGCAGGAACGAACGAGAATCGAACAGGCGCAACAATGGTTAGGCGGCTATTTGCAGACTGACAAAGTCCGCCGGCGGCGGCTTCAGTAAGCAAGTTTTGGAAAGAAGGCGGGGCAAGGTAGGGCAAATAGACTACAAGGAGCGCAAGAGGAGACGAGCTGCCATAGATAGCAGTCAATTGCGGCAGTAAGGCCTTTGTCAGGTTCACCTATAGAAGCCAGGCAGTTCGCTGCGCTAGCAGCTATTATCGTAGGCAGTGCTAGCTACTTCTGGCCTGGGGAGTATGGGCTCGAGCTTGAAATTGTTGGATGGAACAAGACAGGACAGGAACCCATCGAGGTGCCTTTCCCCCGATAAGAGTATAGAATAGAATGAGGTCCTCGCTTGAGGGCTGAAGACCAGTCAACCCTCCCACAATATATGAACCATTCCTCAGACCAAGGCCCGAACGATGGTTGCCTCTTCTACTCCGTAAGCTAATTCCCTTCGTTTCTTCTATAGCAAGACACCGCGTGTGCTCTGTCGATGATCGGCCCACACATTGGCAGAGACGGAGCCTAAACGAATGCTGTACAGCACGAACGACAGAACAGCATAGTAGCAGTATGCGGACCTTAAGGAATAAATAGGGCGGCTGTCAACCTCACTGGCAAAAACGCAATTGAATGGTGCATGGTAATAGGGCATTATCCGAATAAGCAGTTGAAGGCAGGATACATTAAAAAAAGGTGCCGATAACAAAAAACAAACGGGAACGTATCACGGAAATTGACTAAGAAAACGACAACGGTTACGCCAGTTTACTTGGGCCAACTGCTGGTGTGACCCGCTTTTTTCTATCATCAAAATGCTTTAAATAAAATGGTTTCATTAAACAAGGCGTCGTCAAATTTTTCTGATGCCATTTTGTTGCTCATATGCCCTTTACTGCTTTTCCGCCTGTCGAATTCTGAAATTGCTCAATGGATTCCAGAAGCAATAAAGAAATTTATTTATCTCATTAGGAAACATGAGCTAACCCTCATCCAAAATTTCACGGAAGTGGTATTCTATGAGGAGCTTTAATCATCCGTCGTGCTCTGAGTTTATGTGGAAGCAACAATCCCATCAATAAATGGTATGGGTCTAAAATTATGCCAGCAATGTATAGCACTATGGGTTGTTTTTTAGATTCAAAAATGCATGAACAGATTTGTCAAGGCTAAACGCTATTATAAATATATTTTCAAAAAACAACACATAACCAGGCCACTCTTCCAGGTAATCCTCAAAGGTCCCTCAATCAAAATCAAAAGAAACTTTTAGAAGGTGCTTAAAGTATCCGGTCTTCCAGATCGAGAAAATTAGTTTTGTCTGAAAGGAAGCTACGGACTCGTAGTGGGACAACAAAGTTTGTCTTCGAAGTACGAGTGAAAATCAGATATTGTACAATATTTCCAAGCCGAATGAGCCCCTAGCACGGTACTATATACTTCCGAGAAGACAAGGAAAACTCGCATGGATCAACGCAAAAATTCAATAACAAGAAAGCAATTAAAAAAAAGTACAAAAAAAAAGGACCGAAAATACATATGCAATGGCACTGATTTATTGATTAAGAAATCAAAGTGTGTTTTTTGAAAACGCCCATTTCACATAATTCACAAAAACCTCGCGTATACCTTTAAAGTGGCGACGATTCCTTGCAAAAACACTTTTAAGGCAATTGTAAACTATCCTTCGTTGCGGTTACGTCCCTTTAAACAGGAACCAATGAGTTCAACGTTACAAAGGCGAAACTCGTACCGATGAAGTACAGTTGGATTTCGTATGAGCTGCGGTAATATCGTAATTTTCGATAGAAAAAATCTTGCAAATAGTTTGGATTACACAAAGACTAGCGCTGGCTATCCGATAATTTTATCCTTTAAGAAAACGTGGCTTTGAGCAGCCTAGCACTCTGGAATTGAAGAGATATTGCGTGTAGAGTATTTGAACAAGACCTCAACAAACCCAAAGGGTCAACGTCGAATCACCTATGATTACGATTAAAATCCTATTTACGATTCTAGAAGGAATTTCGGAAACTCGTAATGGAACAAATGACAGTTATATTGAATAAACAACAAATCCATGGGGCGTATATTGTCAGTATATGCGAAACTCTTCATCAGCGGATCATATCTGTTTTTATTTGGATGCAGCTTATGAACGAGTTGTTCTTTTCTATTTTTTATAGCACCTAGTACCTTTCAATCGGTATTGCTGGAGGCGAATTTATATAGTTCGAAACAGTCTATGCAATGCCACAGCTATGAAGCGTCTAGGTAGAATAGAGCTGATAGATTTGAGAATCATTAAACAAGTACATATATTTTTATACGTGCAATTGACAATTCTGCAGATTATTGTGTACATCTAAGTCTGGGCTGTACGAGTATTGGTATAAATATGTATATATGTATTTTAAATAGGGCTGAATATTGAAAAATCTCTTTGGTTGAAAGATCGTTGCTTTAGGCGTAGTCAACGACACAGATACTGCACAATTTACCTAATAAAATCAGCCTAAACTCAGCAACTCTTATCAAGTCAGTGGTCGGCAAGATAGATGCCGTCGACAGCAGATCAGTTCTTGTCGACGGGCGTACTAAACAACAGCAGCAGCAGCAAGAATATAGGAAAATGCCCTCAATGTTTCGAATCAAATAACCCGCTATTTACCCCCAACCAGCACTAATATGGCTAGCAAGGCGTTTAAACGTATATTAGCTGTCAGCTGCGAGATTGCTCCTTATTCAGAGAAAGAGATAGCCGAGGCGGTTGGTAAAGAAAAGCTGACTAGAGGAGGAATGTTGCCTCGAAATGACCTAGGGTCACGTAGATTTTTGCGCGGCCTCCGGTCGCTTTCGAAAGGGATGCCACGAACATGGACAAACCCCGAAAGGGCTAAGCCGGGCACCAAATGACGTAGCGCATCCGAACGAGACATCTTAGCACGTCAACAGGTCCAATGGCAACGATCTGCTCGCCACTGGTTGGAAGTGGAAGTAAATCAGTTGCGAAGAAGAAAGCTTCACCATTTATCCCTGAGTATCTATCTGGGAAACAGATGTAAGTAATCGTAACGACTGTTTAAAGCGGCGATTTTTAGCGGCAGTACGGGACGCAAACTATAACATTGGTTCAAGCAGTGGTGATCTCCGGTCGTCAGATGCAGAAAATTTATGTCACATAATATCGCGTGTTGTGTTTGAGACCGCCACATAGAAAAATTGGAGGACTGAGGCGGCGCAAACGAGAAATACTTTCAGTTTTATAGTCACATTAAAACAACTGTAAACGGCTATCAGTTACTTGGAAAGTAAGGACAAAATACGGGATGTGGCAAAACACACTGAATTTCGAAATACACTGAAAACAAGATTCTAACTAAAAAAACGGCGAGAAAAATACCAATACCCACACAACGATACCCGATGTTTCCATTATGTCAGTTATTTTTACGTACAAATAAGTTAACTGCGATCAGCGACGTGTTGCTTTAAAAAAGAAAATATATATATATATATAGTTTATCAGACCTTCATATCATGCAGTAAGATAATTTGTAAAACGTCTTCTAATCAGCGCGAGCAACTATAACAGCCACTAATAGGCAAACCAATAGCAATAATTTTATCCTCTATTAATTAATCGAATTAAATAATCGTCAATGACGGTGCTTACCTTCTGTGACTTGTGTGACGCATTCGAAGAAAAATGCGTCATTTGTGGATGAGAGCTTCGATGGTGCAAGCCATCAAGGGTTCGACTACTAGTCCTGTCGCCACCAGCGCCACTCCCAACTACACTATGACTACTGCCTGAGCTATCCACTGTATTTGCCATTGAGTTCAAATTCATGTTGAGATTTAAGTTCTGCGGATGATGATGGTTTAGCTGCTGTTGCGGTTGGTTGCTGAGCTGTTCCCGCGCCACCGATCTCTCCATCGTGTCTCGATTATTCTGGTTGAGATCGCGTAGGCCGCCGCCGCCGCCGCCGCCGAGTGTAAGCGATTCGCGAAATCGTATATTGTTGCCCTCTTCGTCCGAGCGGGCACCGCCTCGACCGCGCAACTTCTGTGTACTGCTGATCAGGCCCCCTGTCAAAAGGGCAATTTGCAAACCGGAAGCCGACAAACAAGATTCAGTAAAAGAACGATTTTATAATGCTTAATATCCTAAATTGCATACCAGTGTCTGTAGCCGTTAAATCAGGCCATTAAGCAAAATCGACTGCAAATTTGCTATCCTTAAAAAATGTAAAGGCCGCAATATATTTTTTCTACGGTTTTTGCTTCGTATACATATTCAATGCAATCTGTACTAAAAGAATTGATTGTCGGCTGACAAAGAACAATTATAATTTGCCATTTTGGATTAAGCAATAAACGCACCCAGTACATGATAGACTTGTTTCTTTATATGCAAATTTTTCACAGAATTAAGCTGAGAAACAGGTTATACAAACCGACGAATTCGAATGGATATATGTACGTCGCTAGAATAAGCCGTCCTTCTCCTTCCATCACATTCACAATTATTATACTGTCTTTCGAGCAGTTAGCTGCAATACGTACTGATTGCATGCACTCGTACTACTCGTGAACGCAATAGATTATCTTTTCAAAAAACCGTCTGTGCAAGACAAGCGTAAGAGATGTACGTTTATTTTCCCGACTCTTAATCTTTTTATTTGTTTATAATATATCATAGTATGTGCGTACAAGTAAAAGCAGCTTCGTCAAAGTATCGCCCTGTTATTCATTCCATTTGCATGACATTTCCATCGTGGGACCTTCCCACATACCCTTTTACTAATGTTAGCAGCAGGGACGCTACTCTCTGTCGCCCCTCATCTCCGACCGTGGGCCGATGGCGGACTATGAGCATTACAGCTTGTTGCAGGACCCTATGCGACGTATGCTAGTCGTATGATTTACGCCGTGGTCAATAGCATGTGCCATGGCATGTTGGCACGGGTGAAATTTTGTGCTTCAGTTTATGGTTATGAGGCTTGCTGAGCATCTATTGCTTATTTGGTAACCTCATCATCCCCTCCTTTCGTACCCCCCTTTAAAGTACTGACCGTTACTATCGGAAGTATTACCAGCCTGAACAGAATGGGCTAAACTGCGCGTATCAGCAGGACTTCTATCCAGAGGGACCAACTTGTTTGCACAGCACCTACTCACTCGGAGCGGCAAGGCGGGCAGCTGCGTTGTTCTTGCGCCATGTTCTTTGCCGAACCACTGAAAACTGACGCCCGCGTGGGTCCCATGGAAACTCACATGCTTCTGCCTTCTAGTACGCTCATCGTTCTCTGTTCAACTCGAAATCTATGTCGATGTCAAGCTCCTTCTCGTAATTTTTCACTCAATAGTCTGATGTATTGCGCGCTCTTGTTCAACGTCGTTGTGAGGCAGGCATCGTGACATCATTGTCACGTTGCCGTTGGGGCTCGAGGCGTACGTGCTGCGTAGTGCGAACCAAGTTTATCTTTTAGCTATCGAGGCGACGAGCCCATGATCCAGCCCAGTACGTAGGTTACCGATCTGCTTACCAGACCAACCTTTCCCAAGTAGGTCGAGAACTCCGCACGCCACACAGCCTGTGTCCCGTTTGGCTTGTCTGCAGGTCCTGCTTCCCTCGCCCCCGATTCCCTATTACTTGAGGGGCTGTTTAAAGCGCTGTTTCTACGCGCCGTCGCCGTTACTGCTGCTGCGTACACACGGCCAGCGCGACGAGGATCAACTTCGCCACTTCCAGCCATATACATGCATACCAGCCAACCAGTCAAGCATTAAAGCAAGGCACTATGCCTTTCCCTCAACGGACTCCAGGACAGCATCTGGTAGCGGTATCGTGCTCACGTGGCTTTTATCCACTCCTTCTGCTACTCTTACTATTGCCGCTGACGTTGATGCGAGCGACTCGCACACGGACGGGCTTAAGAGCATCCTGACTCTCGAGTAAAAGGCAAGTCGTCCAATTTGCAAAAACTCTTTTCTGTGCTGTAGCAACTGCAGAAATACCCTTGCTTGAAGTCGTCCAGGCAGCAGTGGAGTAATGGTGATGGTGCTGATAGTTCGATAGGCTACAGTATCGCGTCGGTGTGCGGTCCGTTCTGCGGGGCCGCTACCGCTACCGAGTTGTCAACGAAAAGAGGTCGATACTCAGCAAAAGTGAGAGCAGTAGCATCACTAACGGCAGAAGCAGCAACCAAGCAGTAGCCAACTCTAGAGGAAGTCGACAAAACAGAATAGCGCAAAGGGTCTTCCCCTCTTCGTGTTGCCATAAAACACTTCAGTTCACTTAAGCTTCCTTGCTTTACTCAGTTGCTCGCTCACGAAACTTCCACATCGGCCCTGGCTCCTCTGCTTGTCCGTCCGTACCATAATCCAGTACTCCATTTTTATCCGAAATTCAGTTTCTCACTATCACTCCCACATCGTCCGCTGTTCAGATGGAAACTTGACCATGGAAGGCCACCCACGGTAGCTCAGCCAGCCGTCATGTAGAAATATAATGCAATCTAAATAAATACACTCTTAAATGCAGCAAAGGCTTTCGGGCCCCGAAAAGTAAGACAAGTCGATTCGTCCACTTCCCTTTTTTATCCCCTGCTGCCAAGACGATCACGATAATACAGCGACTATTTGGAATATCCGACGGAATATTGACGCCGTCTGCCCTTGTTTCTATTCGCTGTTGTTGCAGCGGTTTTGTAGCGTAGAGAATCTTTTGACCTTCTGCATTCTTAGTGACATTGGTCAAGAGACCTCGTTTTTGGCGCATAACAATAAAGTGAACAGCTACAAACGAGGCCATTTTTTTTTAAATTATAGTTAAACAACGCTACATATTGATTCCACATGAAACAAGCACACAGCCAAGCAGTAATAAATAGATTAAAGTCGAATTTCCTCTAACGAACCGCGGAAATCGTTAGGCAGGGTTTAAGAGAAACATTAAACTGTTCTGATACGACGACTACAGTATATGTACTGATACCGTATACGGCAGAGGTTTACAAGCGACGCTGCATTTGTTTAGCTGGCTGGCTGGCTGGCTGGCTGGCTGGTTTATCTGATTCAGCTAGAAGAGCCCGTTGTGTGCTTACTCAGTAAAATCGGGATAATGTTGAGGCTAATTGTAGTAAGCAAAAATAATTTCTTCTTTTTTTTACAACTTTCTTCTTATTTGGCTTCCCTGCCCTTTATTAAAATACCCACACCCAACGTAAACTTGCAGTTGGGTGCTGCCCTCACAGCAGATGGCTGTGCAGCTACTTCTACTGCTGCCGATGGCAAGGGCCACCACAGCAAAAAGTTTTTTTTGATACATTGAAACGAAATTGAAGCTAGCGGCATATGTTGGAAGAAAATTGTCCAGAAGATCCGGCTAGATCCGTATAAGTGTATCGTATAAAGGTGCCTGCAATAGGATC
Organism: Varroa jacobsoni; assembly: GCF_002532875.2. Classification (NCBI taxonomy): domain Eukaryota; kingdom Metazoa; phylum Arthropoda; class Arachnida; order Mesostigmata; family Varroidae; genus Varroa; species Varroa jacobsoni. The sequence continues at coordinate 318,682 of NW_019213527.1, read as the reverse complement.
AGCCTGCCGGCCACTCCCCAAAGCAAGTCTTTTATTCCTCTTTAAGCTACGTGAAAGGTTTCTTCTCTCCGACCACGCCGGTAGTGGCAGCAGGAGACTATCCTGCTGTAAGGCCAACTGCCGGCAAAGAATCCTTAACTCGCACAACCTCTAGCTACATACCGACACAACGAAGGAATCTCTATAGCCCGGAAGGGGGTGAGAGTCTGGCAGGAAAGCAAGATAACGGCAACTGGCAGTTGACAGTAAGGTTTGCTGGTGGTGCCATCGTCTCGAAGCGAATGGCAGCGGTAAGGGCAGTTGGATTGGGTACAGCAATCGCGGAACGGGCAAGGTACCTTCTTTGGGCAGCAGGAGAAGTACGAGGAAGAATCAAAGAAGGACCCGAAGAAAGAGGAGCCTGTTACTCCTGCTGAGACTGCTATTCGCGTCCAAGAGCGCTACGGCGACGGCATCAGATCTGAGCAGCTCAACATTATCATATTATCGGTGAGGAAGGCAGCAGCGGCAGTGGGGCCGCCACCTCGATAGATGACCGAACTTCAGCAGCGGTGTTGGAAGGGCAAACGGCGAACTAACATTAAGGGAAAAGGTATGAGCGCGAAAGGAGGGAAAAGGGCGTTATCAGAACACGCAGTCGAATGGAGACGAAAAAAAGAGGCTCACGTTTGGTGAAACACCCAGTCGGCCGACAAGCTAGCCACACAAAAACAGGCACATGATTGCGCTAAGGCCAAAGTGCACGCTAAGGGCTTGCCTGTTAGGGGACTATGCGTTGGAAGTGGGAGATGAAAAGTGCAGCAAATAAAAGAAGAGCTCAAAAAAAGGCATAAAAAGCAGCAAGAAGGACCCAACACATGAAAGGCAATAGTCTTTTCTGTTCTCTGCTTGCTAGCTAACGAAAAGTGGACGACTCGCAGAGTAAAAACGACTCAAAGTTCTAGCACGCCATACTGGCACTATGTAGCGCTAAATTGTGCTACGAGAACTAGTAGGATCGGTGCGGTTAATGACGACAGTGGCGGTGATGGTCATGGTGTGGTGCTCGAGTGAATTCGTGGAACGCAGCGGTGCTACCACCGCCGTCCCTTGAGTTCACTATTGAGGGTGCTGCATCCGCCAAACCACCAGCTACTGTACAGCATAACTGTGACAAATACAATACAAACATACCCAACGCTCACAAGCCACGCTTCATTCAATCCCACTACTGTTGCTATCTCAGTAGCAAACTGCAGCTTGATGAGAGGTGCATGGTAATTGTACGTGATCCCTACTACAACATACCATTCGCCCACCCTTCTTGTCCTCTTTCCATCTTCTTCGTCTCTACGAGTCCAAAAGAAGCTCACTAGTCGCCGTTTCTAGTAGACGCGTCGATAGAATGCGCAATGAATTGTAAGGACTCAATGGCCGCACCAGCGATAGTACAATTAGTGGCGACTGGTGAGAAATAAGAACAGTGAATGTGGGTCGAATGCCGCAGCTGCCGGAAAGCCTTTACCAACAAAAAAGAATTCTTCCCATAACTACGCTGACTAGAACCGCCGCTGATGACGAGCTGTCATACGGCCAGGTTGCACTCGCCATTTGGCAATGGATCGCTTAGCGGTTGTATCGACGTTTTCGTCGCTGGACTAATAGACAGAGGCAGTACGTAACGAAATCGAGTATTAAAACTGCGCTCCACATCGAAACAGAAAGATTTCGGTCGGATTTTGTTACTCGACGATTGCAGCGGCAGAAGTAATCCAGCGAACCTTCCACCACCAGAGCCAGCGGTTATGCTGGTATATTAAGACTGCTATCTATGCTCGTACTTAGCGAGACAATGAAAATTTTCAAGCTAACGCCGTCAGGACACGCGGCCAAATCCTGCATGAGCCACTTTTAACGTTTACTCAACTTCGCAGAAAGAAACGGCTCGGTATATATATATATATATATATATATATATATATATATATATATATGAATTGTTTTACAAAAAGGTCTATGCTACTTTCTAGAACTTAGCTGGTTGAAATCTACCAGTAGTTATCACCATTATTGCTGTCGCTGTCATCATCTTCGCCACCTGATGACTTCACACGCCTAGCGCCGTCACACGAAGAGCGGACTGGAACCAGAAAAATGAAAGTCGAACACGACCTTAAACTCTGTTTCAGCAGCGAAAACTGAGCAACGGTTTTTCGGCCGTTGCGTGCGCGCTATGGGCTGGCGAGAAAGCGGACAAAAAACCAGCGGGAACTGCGTCGTTTCATTTTCTTTTGTTAGTCAACGACGATAGACAAGGGCAAAATGGAGAAAGACTGCCAGACCAAAAGCAGTTAGTTCATTTCTGTTCTTTCACACACTTTTTTCTGCGTCCTTGTATAGCTTCAAATTGGTCGCTGCCGCAACCCCATAGCAGCCACAGGGGCAGCTGGCGTCTACAAAAGATGAATCCCTTAATCTTTTGAATACACCCTTTCTTCACGGTAGTACCCCAACAGGCAGAGCATTTGGCTCTATGCGTGCTGTCTCAGCCACCGGTTTCGCCCCCCCATCTCATGCTAAAATACGGCGTTCCGCAATGCTGCCATGCGGTGTATGCACCACTACGAACTGGCTGGCGAGCCAGCCAAAATGTAAGAGACCTTCAGGAAAATGGTGGAAGAAATAGAGTAGGGGCCCATCCGCGCAACGGTCCCGTGAAACGGTGCAAGGTCCTGGCAGTTTGGCAGAGCTCGATAACTTCGTAAAATAGCAGGCGAGGCAGCCCAGCTTGGTTCAACAGCAGCAGTAGTAGTTGATTTTTACTTGACCAACAGCATAGAGAGAGATCCAACGGCGGTCCGCCGGCCCTTAACCATCGCCTTTATCGCGCGCACGCCGCACAGCTCACACATCCCCCGCTCCCTGGGCGGCCTCACTATTCTTAGTGAACGGCTACTTTTTAACCGACTCATCGACTCGCCCGACGGACCCTTCTGACGACCCGTAGCATATACCTTGTTTCTTTTATACATCCTGCAGCCTGTCTAGCCTCGATGCAGTTGCCACCGCTACTAAGCAGCTAACTACTTTTGACTCAACGAACATTTTCAGTATGCCCACCTATGGGCTCTAATAAGATTCTCCGAAAGGTCTGGCATGTGCAGGATGCGCCCCTTCACCCAAAGACTGACCAGCCGCGCTGTTCAAGTTCCTACTGCACCAGCAGTCGCGGCAGCAAGAGCATTGGGATAATGCCACTACAAAGTAACGTGCCTGTCTATGGGATCAAGTGAAGGCGGGTACGTGCAGAGCTGTCATTATAACACAAGTCTGTTACGTTATCACACTATAGGGAGCTGACGCGCTTAGCATGTGCTACGCTACTTTTATATCGGTATTTCATATCTTCAGTATGCCTAAGCTGTCCATGTGGTTCTGTAGCAGTTGCTCAATATAGCAGAAGAGGTATGCATGTTCTTTTTCCCTTGCGAATTCATTGTCGACCACCTGTCAACTAGAGTAGGTTCATATATGAATTCCTGGTCCTAAGCATATCGATATAAAAATTACTGAATAATCTAATAAATATGAGACCATAAAAATTTGTTTACATTAAGACTTCGAAACTATCAGTCCAGAGAATAAATGATCTAACGAAATCGGTAGCGTCACCTGGTTGAGTTTAAATCGAAAATAGATTTATTCGTTCCTATTAGATGAAAAGTCACTTTCTAAAAAATTTTTCTAAGTCTTTATTAGGTAAAAGAGTGATCAAGCCCGACAAGCATAATCTAAAACAATTCTAAATTTGTTATCACATCTTCACCTGTCTGTAATTAATTCACCCCACAACGTGCAAGCAGGTGCATACATCCAGTTATTTGGAATAAATTTCTCCTACGGGTTCCCGTATATTTTAGGTGGCCACCATAGTTACCTATACGTACACAGTAGCTTAGTGTGTTGAGGACAACCTGCCCAATCTGCCCAAACAACTGATAACAAGGTTGATTGAACCCAATGCGGACAGTATTATCGCAAAATCGCATCGACCCATCAAGGCCATTGCATCACGGTCGTTTCCACTATTTCCATCCGAGTGATCCTTAGAAAGTAACTCACAACAATCTACCTCAGAACTAAAAGTAAAACAACTTCCCCTCATGTTTTCGTGCGCCATTGCACATCTTTACCAGTAGAATTCGGCTGAAAAGGCTCAAATATTTAATTCAGCTATTTTTTTCACGTCAATTAATTCCATGTGAACAACATTGTGAATCTGATTTCTTTATTTTAATATTCAAATGTACCCGCGTAAATTAAAATTTTTATCGTCTTCTTTCTGACGCGCTTACCGTGTTTTTGCTGCAGCTGTTGTGGTCCGTTGCTAATATGGTCTATGCTACTGCTATGAGTATTGCAACTATTGCTACTATTTGCAGACGAGGCAGAAGATGCGGATGATGTCGTTGTCGACAATCCGTTGCTAATGCCAACCGACGGTACGTGATTATTACTGTTACTGATGAGGCTGTTAGGGTTGTTGCCGCCAATCGCTGTCCCTGTTGACGTCGAACTTGTCGTCTGCTGATTTAAGTTGTGGTGTTGTTGTTGCAGATGATGATGTTGTTGTTGCGTTTGCTGTTGAGAGTACGTAACGGCTGTTGAGCTCCCGATGCCTGTCGGACCACGATCGCCTAAACCTCCCCCACCGGATGATGGCGAGGGTGACGTTAGCGCTGTCGATGTTCCAATGCTTCCACTCGAGCCGCAGCCAATACCGATCCCACTGCTGCTGTCTCTACTACTGCTGCCGCTGCTAGCAGACGACAAATTGTTGCAGTGGTTCTGACTACTGCTGTGGTTGTGACTGTTGTTATGTTGTTGATTCGAAGAAGCAGATCCCGCCGCTGCGGACCTCTTACACTTTGGAAATAGGCGGACTATGTCCGAGTCCTCCGAGCTGCTATTACTATCCCGTCGGCCACCTCCAGTGACGCCTCCCCCGACACTGGCGGCTCCTACTCCCCCGACAACGCTGCCTAGTCTGCTTAACTGCTGTGAATGATGCGAATGGTGGGTCGCGTCTACCACCGGGTTGACTAGTCCGCCGAGAACGGTCTCTTTGCGGATGAGTCCCGAGGCGAGCACGTCGTGGTGTGCCAACGAGTTCATGGCGATGATCCTCCGACGATAGCCGAGAGCGTTGTGGCCCTATTCGGCTTAGCCTGACGATAATGGCTGGAGCTCAAAGGCTGGAAAGAAACTGGATGCAATCTTTCGCTAATGGCGGGAACGGAATAGCGTGGAGGAACAAGTCTGCTGGAAGATGCACTTGAGCCAGTAGCAACAGAATACAAATAAGACGAACTCTCGCACGACGGTTGGAACCTGTCACTGCGAATTGAAAGGCAGCAGCTGCATTTGTAACGAGTTTTCGAGAATGTTTCGAAACTGCTTGTCTTCTCCAGTGTTGAGGTACGCAACAATGGACGCAAAAGGGGACTGTTGATCGATGTTGTCACTTGATACGTAACTGATGCAATCTGTCCTACTATTTCTTCGTAGGCTACGGTAGTTCTTCTCGTGGTAGGCAATTGCTGTCCTACGTGAAATAATAGCATTAATATTTGTTGATCCAGCTGGACCACTTTCCATTGAAGGCTTTGCAAGCCGAAGCCAGGCACTCGTTGTTTTGCTCCGGACAAACATAGCACGATAACTCGCCGAGTCGGCCACACGTCTGAAATTAACAAGCAAACGAAAAAAGCACGCATAAACACGTTAGTGGCAGTAAGAACAAGGAAATATTTGTGACAAAAATACGATATTTCAAAACGAGGATCTATGACTTCGAGTACTAATTAGTCACATCTATTTTTCATAAACAACGTTATATCCGTTTTGATGTCCTCCTAAACGTATATGCCATACCAAAAATCTCAAATCGACCATGAAAACGAGTAAGTGCGAGACGCTTCATTAGACGTCGGAGGATAATATGAACTATTAGCTTATTAGTTAAGTCTCTTTATCTGAACCACCATAACAAACCCGCGATATTCATATGTATATAAAGATATCTACCAATGGATATAGAAACAAACACGTATTAATTCTTATATATTGTCTCACAGACGTGTACATACCTAACCCCCGTCTCCCTTAGAGATGGTTCCACAGAGAAAAGACAACAACAGCTTCTGAGAGTAAAGCAGCTATCTCCCGTCAGATTTTGTCCATCCCTTAGTCTTCACGCAGGGTAACAAAAACGAGACGTATTTGCACCCCGTAATTTGGCTATCACCAACCATTGCGATGTCACCATAACAAAACCAACTCTATCAAAGTCGAGCTCAATCCGAACGCTAACAAGAATTAAGCTATTTCGGGTAATTCAGTCTTTTCTCAGAAAAGGAGCCTCTTTCCCAAGGGATAGCTATAGATCGTTTGTCGTAGGAAAATACAGCACAAGATGCTGGTTACAACGGGGTTCATGCACATCTCCACAGGTTGACCGTTACGAAAGAATATACACACAGAGGGAAACATAGTGACAAGGAATAAATATCGATAAGGCATCTAAATGCCATAGTATATACGTGGGTGTATTTACTAGTACATAGTGCTAGCGTAATAGTAATGAATGTTCAGTTGTAGTATAAAACAGCGGTAGAGGCGTTGGCTGCGATTTGGGTCCTGCTAGTTCTTTGCACTAATTCGCTGCTCCAGCTATACCGACTTGTTCACTTGGGCAATTCTGGGCTTTGACCGATAGTAATCAGTAGTCCGGGTTATTACAGTAGAGCAATGGTTGCTGCTAAAGCCGGTTACTCGTAAACGAGACGGTGTACTACGAGTACGGTAGTGGTACTCAACGTGAGAGCTGGGTTTCAAGGGGCTTTGAAGGGACTGAGGCAAACAACGGACTGAGCAACCAACTTTCAGTGCAGTTTGCGAGTCGAGCTCCAAACTTCGGCTGTTCTCTCTGTTCCTGCTGGCCGCCTTCTAATAGTAAAGGAACGAGACTCTGCAGGAAATAGTACGTACTTGGGCCAGGTAGCATTAACTAGTATAATACAACTGTTACCAAGAAAGCCTGCTACTGCCACACAAAGCCCGATTAGGGAGACAGGCTGACTTTTTGTGTGGCGAGTCCTTTTCCAAATAAGTAAGGAGATACCGTACATACGTGTTCTAGTTGGTTGAATAAGTTCTCCTGACTGGATGAATTCTGATACTCATCCGCCACTTCATGGCGGACAGCTCTAGAAGAAGTCGCTCGTCGGCGACAATGGCCTCCGCACGTTGCGTAGAGAAAGGCAAGAAGACGGCGAACACTAGTCGTGGCCCCTTACTGCATTTTTCTTTTCTGGCTTCCATAAGCGCTTTCTACACTATTGCTCCCCTCTTTCTGTGCATGTGGGTGTAGCCTTGCTTTTACAGTACTGTACATATGCACATGAAAGCAGACGGCTCGAGTTGTCGCTTAAACGCAAACGTCTTATTCCCGTTTAAGCCATCCAGATGACAGCCACTGCCCTCCCGTGGAGTCCGTTGGTGATACTTGTTTATGCGAAAGTTGTGTCTGATTTGATAGGATGAGTATTACGCAACAGGGATATAGTCGTTTCGATGGCTAAGTTTCTAGTCGAAGGATTCAGGAACTGCTGGTTCAAGACTTCGACAGAAGATACATATGTAAAAGCAAAATATGGTATAACAATTTTAAAAACCACGACGAAAAACGCTTAGTTGAAATATTTGTTCCTCTCAACAACAAAGCCCACAACCCATTTAAGGCAACTACCACCACACCTTAGACTTCACACCATCTTATTGGATAAATACGGTGTCAATGTATATAACTACTCATTCGCAATGTTCAAATAAATAATGTAGAAACGCTGTTATAGACACCTGCTGAATGACTGTAGTTTCTTATAAACTCTAATTTCAATAGCTATTCACCATTTATTCGTAAACCAAGTTCTTACTATATATATATATATTCGAGCAATAATAATAATGATCTCCATTTAAGTATTCTCCATGACCAAATCCTTTAGGCCAAGTCGAAAACGTTGTTGGAGTATTTACTCTTCATGCAGAATTCGAACAGAAGCTACGCCTAACTACTTCATAAAGTCAAAAACTCTTCGCTCAGTTGTGTCCCATATCATGGATAATGCTTCATGCGAAATGCGATTGGACGACAGACATCAATCAGTATTACAGCATCAAGTTTTTCGAAGTTTATGTTAAATGTTTCGACGTGTATATACGTAGGCTGTTGCCCCTGCTGCCCATAAAGTTGGCGACAATGATAATCTAACTTGTATCAGATACTGCTGCTACTACTGGCTACTACTGGCCGCTCAGCACCGTATTTAGTTGTTGTATGGGAAAGAAACCCGTTGTACTTCCTGCTCTATATCTTCATATACCATCACCTTTCGGTCAACGGCGCTATTCTTATATGTCGTAGGAGAAGTACCTCAATGACCATCTGGCAATCCTCCCCAGTTGCCCTTCCGGCTTGCAGTTTTAGGCCCTTCTTCCGCGCTTTTTTGGCTTAACCGCTAATTTGCATGGAAGGAAGACAAATGTGCTCCTTTAATTCGCTTTTTTTTTTTTTTTTTTATAGACGTTGTATTAGAGAACAAAAGAAATTGCTTGCTTTTTTTTGAAGGCCCTATAAAGATACAGATATACACACACGCACACAGACAAAACGAAGCGAACATAGAGAGCGGCAGGCTTCAGCCTGTACAGGTACAAGCAGTACCAGTCGCAGCAACGTGTAAGCTAAGCTTTTTCCACTGACCAACTATTGCTATTATACGGGGACAGCAAGTGGTTGTAAGGTATAGTGAGACGGCCAGCAGGACAGCTGGCCGTATCACTATACCTGGTTATATCACTATAGAGCGAATTCAGTTGATTCACTTACTGGCATCATTGCATTTTGAGCTCATGTTGACGCTAGCAGTAACTGGAATTAGGATAATGCTTTAGCAGCTGAAGTTCTAGGGCCGCTATGGATTTCTCGGGTATCGAATCAGGTCAAGACAAAACCAGGAGTCCAGTTCAGATAATAAGAAAGACACACAGCCACCACACGATAATCAACACCGGATATGTGTGTGTGGCGATTAATATATTTGAAGCCAATTAACTTAAACGTTGCGTGACGTTTATGATTGTGCAACGTTGCATATAAAAAAAGTAGTATACGCACGTTGCTGATGATGACTCCGAGCCGTACTGGATAAGGATGTAATAGTCCTGAATATATAGGTTCGTGGAACTCTCGAGGACATCGTGTTTTATGTGAACAAGCGTCTGATCGTCATCGTGTTATAAAGTGATAGATAAAAAAATAGGCTCTACACTCGAATGTACATAACATTGGCCTATATAGCGGACAAAGACCATAAAATCCGCTGTCGCGTTTTATAAAAGGAAGCACGCTAAAAAGTTTAAAATTGGCGTTGGAAAAATTCGATAATGCTATATTAAAGGGTTTCAATGCGTCACTGATTATTCGGCTGTTCAAACGTTTTAATTAATTCGGACGGAATGAAAATTCTGGTTTAACTATTTGTATTTGCCCTATTTGTTTCGCATTCTTTTCGCAAAGATTCATAGCCACGTAATATATTACTACTACATATGTATTGTATATATAGTGAAACGGTATTCTTTTACGCTACGAAGAGTAAAGATCAAAGATCCGAATATCTGACGGTTCCCAAGCCGAACATAACGATGCCGCGCTTTAGCTCGTTTGATTCTGCACAGCTTTCGGAGATACTGAAAAACTTCAATAAAACTGAATTGTATACGCGCTAAATATGCCTGTACGCTTTTGAACCGCGCAAAACGGGCCTTTTTATGTAAGTCACTATGAACTGCTAGACAACAGAATTTGTTTTGGCATTACCACAAATGACAGCAGAACAGCAGTGAGTAAGCAAAGAGGTAGAACGCGCCGTCTCTGGATTGACCCAGTCGGTTGAAATCGACGGTCACACCTGCGTAAAGGATTCTCTCCCACTGATACCAACCGTCGCCCTGGTTATATATGCCGGAATCGTGATGAACCCACTTGAAAAAACATATTCACCATTGGAACCGGGCACTCATTTTAGTTTCAATAGCTATAGATTTAATGTCATAAAGCGAACAGAGTTTGAATGTACGCGCTGAAACGTAACATTGACTGGCGGAGGAAAACTATGCAGAAAACAACAAGCACAGAAAGGGGGCAGTTCATGCAAATACCGAATTTCCCTACTGCCTGTTTGCCGCAATGAACTCCCTTGCCATTGTGACGTCAATTGCCTGATTTAGTTTGATATTTTTCAAATTGTTTTACCTAATTATTGTGTAACATCTCAGATATTAAGAGGTATTCATTTATGGAACAATCTTATAATCTAAAACGTTCATTTTTTTCATGCATTAAGTTGAAAAATCTGTATTAAATTATGGTATTTACTACGAGCTTACTGGAAAATCGCTTGGCCAAGTCTCTAGCTAAACAAGTCGAAACAGAAAAGTGCAATAATACTCATTATGGCTTCGTGTATTTTTGATATTCTTCGTGTCGCTTGACACAGGTTCGTGCTGTATAGCGAAATCTACGGTCCAATTCAGCACCACTGTCTTCTATACAAAACACAGCACAAGCGGCCACCCATCGCTATTTTTTTCTTGGCGTTGTATGTTGGCCGGCGGCAACAAGCGCGGCTGACTACACGGTGTTGTTGTTGCGGATGTACAGACGATCCTTGTTGTTAGTGTTCCGCGAACACATTTCACAAGCCTGTTACGTCCCCCCACCCCCCCAAACTCCTAAACGAGTCTCGCTTCTCCCTTTTATTACTTCGTCTCCTTTTTTCCGAATTTCTCCCTCGCGGATGCACGCTTTTAGCGACGAAACCCGCCAAGAGTCCTATAGACTTTTGCGTGTCGCTCTTGTCGACAAACGCATAAATGGTGAAGATTTCTGAGAAGCACCTTGTTGGCGTATTTTTTTCTGTATCAGGCTCCATAAGTAGCTGCGCGACATGATCAAAAACGAGCACGCCGACCTCTACATTATGGAATGTGCGTATTTTCGGATGATAAAAAGTAAAAATGACCAGTTTTTTTAAATGGCATACGTAAACTCTCATATATATATATATATCTGCTGCATGTCACTTCTATCCCGATTCAAAGTACTCGACATAACGATGTTCATGCTATGACATGAGATTTATATATTATGTTTACACAGCTTCTTTGTTGTATAAGTCTCCATGCAAACCTAAATTCAACCTAAAATAAAGTATTGTTTAGTAATCAATACACTCAGTTTTTTTAATAACGCCCCTGTTCAAATATACTGATGATGAAAATGCATCAGAGATACTTACTTGCTTGTCAATCTGTGCTCTTATTAGTAAATATGAAATCGGAAAGCAAATCTTTTTAGTCGTCTCCATTTCGCATACGCCCTACCATATAAATGATCATTTCAAAAGCCATCGCTATTATATTGACTCATCAAGCCACCTAAAATATTGGTACTAGCTTAAACAGTATATGTTTTTTTCTTCTTCCTATATAATATCACAGTTATTTTCTAAACAACAACAACAACTTTCGATAATCTCATATGTCACTATTCCGTATTATAGCAAATTCGGGGGGGGGATGACTGCACAACAGCGTCGAATAGCCTGCGTTGCACGATCCTTAATCACTGCCGTTTAATCGTAAGTGCCGCTGTTCAATGATCAAGCTCATTGCGAAAGTGTCGTTAGGTAAACCGAAAAGGCTACATATCAATTTTATTAACTGTTGGGCCTCTATCTCGCCTCGGGCCGTGTCATTCACGGGACGACAAACCATTCGAGTGTGTTTATCTTTTTCTCTCTATGGCTACGCGGATATAAACATATAAAGTCGGCCCGAAGCATTCGAGTTGTGAGATTAAGAATGGAACGGTACACAGCAGTTGGGTGAATAGTCCCTGAATAAAGGGTCCAGCAAAATTTCTCAATATATCTATCTGGATAATACGAGCGTATTTGCTCTTAATTGAGTTATGAAAAGCCGAGTAAAGAAAGTCTAATTCCATTGTACCCCTTGTTGTCTCTGACTGCTCTGGTCAAGTGTCATTCGATATTAGGTTAAACGATGTTCTCAGTGTCCTTACTATTATTCAATCTGCATCATTTCGTTATTGTGCCTATTTATCATCGGCAAGGAAGTACGAACCTTACCTACCAGAACACCTTGTCAGCCAACTTTTGGATACTCCATGCAAACGAATTCTATTGGAACTTTGAATCGAGCCGATGTTATGCCTACAACATAGCATATATATAACTTCCGTAACAGGTGCGTATCGACCCTAGTACTTCCTGAGATGTTGTCTACGTGCCCGAAAGCAAGACACTTCGTAACCTCTTTTGCTTATAATAAGGATCAAGATAGCTTTGCTCTTTTTATGTTGCGTAGCGGAGACGTCTGCCTTCGTGAGCCCCAGGCATTTTTAGCTCCTGACCAAGAAGCAAAGCAAATGAACCAGTGGTTTGATATACCTTGAGGGCGCTTAGTGTGTTGAGCGCTTCCGTTCCTCCCGCTCATATGAGTAGCATAATAGTATAACCGGTCTCCAAGCTACGTAGCGTTACGTGCGATATCATGAATGAAACGAAAGAGTACTATATACCCCAACATTAACCGCCGTGATACGGCTTTCCACGATGGTAGACTTGTTTCGGATTTGCATGTATAACACTAGGTATCCAATGTAACATAATCATTCTATCTCTCTTCCTTCTAATATCCAAATAATGGTTCTATCATATTTTTTTCTTGACGCTATTAGCATTATTGTTCTATTATTGTAAGGATAGAAACAAAGCAATGTCGGGCATTCACTTATGAATTCTGTTCGTAATAGTAAAAAAAAATATGCGAGTTATCTAAGATAATGCTTACGTTTGTTACGGTGTAGCTGAAATAATCGCTATATTTGATCACAGAAACTAAACTTAGGAGGATTAGTGCCATACGGTTTTCAAAAAAGGCTTTGCCGTAATATGCATAGAAAGAATTAGACAAACGGCTTAGAAGTAGCACACGTCCCTAACTGTGCTATTGCCCATAGGTGAGAGGTATATAGGCTGTAGGATAAGGTTGTAGGCCTGTTTTATAAAATGACGAATTTTTTTACTTTTGCAGCACTTCTGAAGCGTAGCGACTAGTAGTCATCTGCAAAAAGAAAGGGCTTGTTTTTAGTTAAAAAATATACGTGCCCACAAATAAAATCTTGATATTATTCGTTGCTAATTACATTAAAACTTAGGCAATTAGCAACGTAGTCGTACCTAAATTATACAGTAACACGCGATAGGAAGCACCAAATTTGTTACATCAGAAAAAGAGTTCTTTATCTTTGTTGATACGGCAGAAGCCATAACTCTAAAAAAAACCTATTGGACGTAGGTTGGTTGGAATATCAACCTAATCAAGACCGATTGTATCTTGATCCATTTCGTTTACCCATTTTTAACGCGCGCGTCTAGCCGCCGATCATAACCATTAATGATCATTATGACCACGGCCAGTTCCTTACTACTATTGCTATTATAGACCAGTAGCAATACCCTCACAACTTACAAACGTGCCAGGAAAAGGACCAGCCGATCTAAAGTTTACCAAATAATAGAAGATATTATCTTTCCATGTTACTTTTTCAAGAACCCGCTAAGTACATTCGCTTACTATCTCTATTTTCTTTTTACTTGCTTCCCATTCAATTGAAGGGTGCATATCTTGTTCCAACAATTTTGCAACAATATTGGCCTCTCCAATATCTGAACCGCCGTCAGTAGGGGGATTTCCTGCGAAAAACAAATATTAGACATATGCTAGCGCATCGAGCCTAGATACATAAAGATGTGGTTAAGCGCAGGTTGGAGCCGAATTGAATTCTCGTTCTCGGTCCCCTCATCATGCCTTAAAAACTTCGGCCTGTTCATTAGACCAGCCAGGTAGCAGCAGCAATGCCGGCCGCAATGATGGTGGCCCCGACTACCGTCATGTAAGCAAAGCCCATTCATCCGGACTTAGTGCTGGCTCATGGCGCTCAATTCATGGACAAGCTGTGTTTTCACCCCCGCAGGTTAGTTACGAAGTTTCGAGAGGTGGTCTGCCGACCTTTCTGCAACCGCTAGCTGCTTTGTTAGTCGGCGAGAGTTTGTTGGCCCAAGTGACTTTTTTCTTTTATTTCAATTAGAGTAATAAGGCAAGGCGCGCACCGCACACATAAGAATCCCCTTTTGATGACGATCCCACTCTGTCTCGCTTTTTCAGCCCTGGCCGCTGTACCCGTTTTACCCCTAAACTCCTACCTCCAGCGCCCCGTTTTCCATGCCCGCCTGCCCATCCGCCGCCGGTCAGCTGACCAAAAGAGGAGCACACAAAGCGGTGCTTTCAGAAATAACAACGAACTAGGTAGGCCGCAAACGAGTGCCAGCCGAAGGCATGGCATGTGAAGCCGGGGAGGAACGTCGTGTGACGGAGAGACAAACACATAGGCGGGCAGGCAGGCAGGCAGACAGACAGACAGACAGACAGACAGACAACGCCCTGGAGCGTAAAGACTGACAGAAACTAGGCAACACTGGCTAGATAGCACTGATACCTCTTGACGACGCAAGGCTTTCCGGAAAGAAGAGAAACGTTTTGCCAAACCGTGGGTGCAGTATCTATATGGGTTGTTGACGCAAGATTTGAACACGATCAAAGGAACAGGCTGGACAGAAGAATAGTCAAAAAAAGTATCGCTGTCCATATGTGCAAGCAGCAAACGATTGTCATTGTCTTAGATAGTGTTTGTCGTTATAAAGCCTATTTAGCATAGCCAAGAAAAAGGCATTGAATCAGAAGCAATCAGTGCTTTGCTTCATGCGTTCTTTGTTAACTACATCTTTGCTAGGTTTTTTTTTTAATGATATGGTGATATTTGCAAGGTTTATTTATAAAGTAAATATTAAGCATGATATCAATAGAATAATTAGATAATTTACTCATCTAGTCAAGGCAGTGAAACTGATCCACTCCGGTTGTTCGTTATGTTCTTGCTAAATCATTGACCACTTGACAATGAATATCGATAGTCACCCACCGTAGAACAAAGTCAATTTTTTTTATTTCATTTTCAAAAACGTAACCGTTCGGTATGATATTTGACTCAAGGGGTCAATCAATAGTCGCGGCTGTTTGATCTAAATATTGATTCGGTTCAATGGTTACCGAGATATACGTTTAACCAACGAAATAACAAAATCCATCGTTCTAAAATTCAAAAAATATCCAAATATCACAACGCGACTTCTGGCACAGAGCCCTTGCGCATTCAAGTCAGTATCTTATATAGAGTATATTCACTTTATTATCTAGTGGCAAAGCTCACAGGCTTGAAGCTAGAAAATAATACTTTACAGATAATCAAATCTCTGATACAGGTCGGAGCGCGCATCAAATAATAATGGCTCGTATAAACCATTATTTCATGACGATACGCGACAGTCTTGCCGGACAATCATCTTTCGTACACAAGATATTCGCCAGCAAATAGAACGAGTCTTTTTTATTTAATTTAGCCAGTCAAGACCTAGGCATGTCTGCCTCTTAGGATATTGGCCGCATATGAGATAAGATCGCATCTTCCTTTTTTGGAACCCGCATCGTGATGACTACCGTATTTTGAAAAGGAGCTCCAACTTCACAATTGATGATATACAATTGAATAATGCCGACGCTAGCCTTTGACGAGCAGTCACTAGTGTAAAGTTTCAGGTAGCCGCATTTACAGGCGCATCTTTAGGTGTCTTCTTTAGCCTTGAAATTGACATGACGCTGGAAGATCACGCCGGTAAACAGCAGGCATGATACGCTAAGGAAACAGAGCTCATAATTGAAATACTGAACCCGCCTTCAGCACGCCGCTGTGTACGGTTCAACGCTATGTACTTTGCTGCACATAGTGTGATGATTAGGGGTGCAGCGTCTTGACCTCATTATTTAGATGGGCTTCGCATTTTTATTCACTCTATATTTTTCCCATATATATTTAGGGCCAAACGCTGCTACCACCATGTCACTCAAAGTAAAATGAAAATATGTTGATTCCTATTAAAACCGCGTATAAATTAAACATTATTAATCATCGACTGTTTTCTACGACTATTTTTATGAAAATATACGATACAACGCGGCGATTCCGTGCTGGTCATGGTCTCTTGCTATTTCTTTGAAAGTTTTATAGGACTTTCTACCCAGCTACTGCGGGCCTGTCGGGTTGGTTGTTCCATATAAGTGGGTCTACTCCTAGTACCAGATATGACGTAATTGAACACCTGCATGCTAATCAGTGTTTATCGGCCCAGTGTTGACCCCATTCAACTTTGGCTGGCAGAGTCACATAGTGACACGATTATCACACTATAAACTCCTACTAGTTTCTCACCGTACGCTATCTACGATCTTTCAACAGCCCCCAGAGAAAGATTTGCGATGAGATGCCGACATTCTCTAAACATAGACATGATCACTTGACATGTCGTCTTCCAATATGCTCCCCCCGTATCTGGGTCGTTGTGGGTGCTAAATGTCTACTAAATTAACCGCGAAGGAGGAAGTAATTGCGCCGCCTGTTACCTTATTATTGTAGCCGGTTGACTTTTCTCTGTTCAGACCCGGGCACCTGTAGCAGTATCAGCAGGCGTATTGTGAAGCAGATTCGCCTTTTGTTGAATACATCACTCTCATCTGCTCAAAGCTGATTCAATTCTTTGCTCTGTACATTCGTTCAAAGGTCAGCTATATGCGCGGAACCCCGAATCCTCCTGTTTTTTGAATATCATAAACATTATATCGAATCCGGACGACTTACTCGATTCGGAATCTAATATCCGGTTGCTATCTATAACGTATACACCTAACCAGAAACAAGTATGAAAGTAAGTATGAACTAAACAACTTTGGCACCTTCAGCATTAGTTCGATTAAAGGGATGCTGCTTTGTTCCTAGGCAAAGAGCCTAGTATGATCGTCGCATCAGGATATGTGTTGTTAAATAAAAACAAAAAAAGACAATAAAGATAATAATGTTGATTTCATGCATCCTAGAATACGCCAGGACTAAAACGTTAACACTAACCCGCTCTCGTTTTTCGATCAAATCCTGGCTAAGCGATTAGGGTTCGTTAATAACCCATAAAAAAAAAACAATCACCTGATTATTATTTTTCGAAACCTAAGCATATTGTATTTGGATATCTTCGAGGGCTTGACAGGGTAGCGTGCTATTAGTATGTGCACAAGAGCTATTTTTGCACAATACAGAGTAGACTTTATGTATAGGTGTTTTCCTTTAGCTGTTTCCCAACTTCAAATCAATGAAAGAGCGGTCTGAAGGACTTTGTTCGTAAGTTTGTGTAGGACTTAAGGAAACGAACCGTTTGGCATGCGGGCAGCCAGTTGAGTCCGAAACGACAAGACAAGTAACGCCGGAGGGAAAAAGAAACCGCCGCGATTTTGATTTTGACGCACACCAATAAAAGAGCTCTCTACCAGCCCATTTCTAGTGCAAGTTAATTATCTGGAGCTTCTTTTGTATTCATGCGTATTAAGGAGAAAACTATCATACCATACTGTTTAAAAAAAATAGAATGAAAATTTGACAATAAGATCACCATCTAAATTTACCAAGTAGGCATCTAGCCAGAGGTCACGTATTTCTCTAATTTCAATGCACATCGACAAAAAAAACTTCTAAGATATACAGGATAATTTACAAGTACTTCGAAGTTTTTTTGCGATAGCAGACTAAACCTATATCAAGCAATCTTTTGCGTAGGTGAATCGTTCGCTGAGCAAGTCGTTGCAGGCTCTTTCGTGCTGAAGTTTTGTGGACAATAGCAGCCAGAAATTTAAGGCCTATATCTACTATAATGGCCCAGTGCCAAAAATCGAAGAAGAGAGCGCTTCGATTTATTTACAGTTTACGAATATTTAGCAGTTGAATGATACTTGTACCTCGTACAACTGATACAGCTAAAACGCAAGGTCAACCACAATTGAGCGTCTATGTTATATTTAGAGCCATCTGTGATGCTGGATAGAACCGTTTCGCCTTGTCATACCTACTATAGATGCTTGCCAATCTAGGACGGTCTCAACTAAGCTAAGCTACAACGGTTATAAGGTTTGCCTTTTTCCTCTCATCAAATGTTCCACACAACACGAAGGGAAGCTGCGTCGCTATGCGCATTAGATTTGCAAGGATCGATACTGAACATATCGTAATGCTCCACTGAGTTCGCGACAGGCTAGAAATTTCTTGTTAGTTTTTTGTAACGTCTACGTATTGTAAAGCTATCGGTTAACCTTTTTTCCAACTATGCATTTTTCTTGTAGACCAACACGCAACAACTAGACAGGCAGTGAAGTAGTTGTATAAATAAATACACATATCGAAGGCATAGGACAGTATAGGACGCAGAAGGATACACGAAGATTAAAGGCCCCACGGTTCGGTGATGATCGGCTAACTACCTCATCAGCAGACGACATGACATCCTACGTTTCATTCATCGTTCGACGATCAACGCATCATCATCCATCGGACGGGTACGGAGCATTAGGTGGGCTAAGGAAAGTGACGACGGAACAAAGTAGAATAATAAAATAATAATATCGAACGAGGGCCTGATAGCCCTGTGCGACCAGGCACAATTTTACCATATAGTGTAGCACGTACATCAAGCGGCCATCTCCAAACGGGTGCGTTTATATCGGCTTTCCAACATTCCGATAAAGCCGGATTATCACCGCCACGGCCGCTACTACATAACCCAGTTTGGCACAAATTATCTCCCTTTACGATGTTGAAAATCGAGAGACGTAAGCCGATTCGTGGGACGAATAGTCACAGGCCCAATTATCATATCCTTTCGAGGGTCTTCGTTTTCTCCATGAAACCCATAAGTAATCATGGTTACCTGTAGAATGACCTTAATGCGTGGTCCGGCTACTGGAACACGGAACCAATCTCTGAACGGAGCTGGATCAAGGAGTAATCAGGAATCAGTCAGATAAAGGGGCTCACTTACAGAAGCTCGTTTACAGGCAGAAACTGATCCGCTGTCTCAGTTATAGTATTTGTCGTAATCAGTCGTACCTGAATGAACCTGACTAAACTTGCGGATGAAGCTCAACAGAATGACGCCAACTCTAACTGTACGGCAGTTACGACGACCTGCCATACTGGTACTCAACGAACTTCACGTGTAGGTTACGGGGTAGTGAAAGCAACTGCGGCGGTATAGATAATATTCGGCCATTCGAGTGAGAATGTCTTGAAACATTATGTTGCGGGTATCGTATCAGCTTCGGCGCTTCCGATTTTCAATAAACGTAAAAGCCAGTCGTCCAACGCCTTCTATGGTTAACTATAATTAGTTTACATGGGAAGCGACTATGGCTTATCTAGGTCGTTAAAACCCTCGACATGTCCACCATTGCTGAATAGGATAAGTACACACTCGGTTGGGCGGACATCTCGTAGGTGGGTTTATAGCACGTTCACATAGTCTATAAAGGATCTTCATTACCATGTGTAGATGTAGCCTAATGTTCTTTCTAAAAGCGCCACCAACTAGCCGGTCTTCCCAAAACGCTCTGCAATAATTGCTGGACCAAGCTATGCGCACTCAATACCACGTACACACAGTGGCTGCGATCATTGGCCACACGATCAGCAACAACCATGGCGTTCCTGTTAAGGTTTTTTCATAGCCGTCGCTGTTGCTTGTCGCAAAATGCAGTCCTCTTTGATCTAGTCCGGTATCTGGTCTAAATCAAGTTACTTCGGCCAACTTGACGGAACAATTCAGTAGCAATCCACTGTGTTTTCTTTTTCTTGTGAGGATTGGCGGCTTTGCTTGTCTCCCTGCAAACTTCCCATTCTCAATAACAACAGCTGCAGCCACAGCAATTGCGGAAGAGCAGTATGCAGGCAATACGGTCGTACCGCGAAGTCCGTCTCGCTGCCTTCGTCTATTGGTCGACTTTCCATTCTTCGTCGCTCCTGCCGTTGACCGTACCGTCCTTTTATTGCACTCCGTCTGCAGCTAGGTCTCTTTCTGTGGCTAGCCGAATATTTGTGCATGTGCCTGCATGTATCGGCGTTCCACTGTGTAATGGCTATTGCAATGGACGTGTGGACCCTCTTGAAATGAAGACGTTTGATGAAGAGGCTGCAACTGTCGCCATTCAGCCGTGGATGGCACGGTCGAAGCTGAAGCTGTTTGTTCATACCTTTGTTGCACTAAGAAGGACTCAGCTACTGGTTTGGTATTTGGAAAAGCGAGACTCTAAGGGTTCGAAACTCTGGAGATGGTGAGAGGTGGGAGTGGGCAGCAGCAGTCGGTGGCAAACGGAAAAGTGAAGGGGCCGTCAGAGACGACAGCAGACGGTCGGCGAGCCGCGGAAACAGTCGAAACGAATTGAGGCGATGGGGCAGGCGTTCTGAGCGAGACAAACACCGACGGCATACAACACTAAACAACTCTAAGGACGACGCTCTGCGCCGTTCAACATAGCAAAGAAGAGGAAGCGGACGACGGACATAGACTCCATATCCAATCCGGACATAGACATAGGCGCCACTCATGCTGCGCGAGTTTTCATGCCATGGAGTAAAGTGAGGCAGGACAACCAGAGTAAGGTACACAGCCTGCGGCACAGCAGGCCGAAAACGAACAGTTGCAAAATTGGAACTATTCGCCGTTAGAGCTCTGAGTACAGGCCAGAATAAGACGATGGCAACGAGAATCTCAGAATTACTGGTGCAGCGGCAAACAGCTATACATCAATGCCTTGAACGGCGTTTTAAGACGTTCACGCTCCTATTCCGGCCATATTCGGACGTTCATGCTAAAGCGATGAGATGACGGTACTATGGCAGAAAAAACGATGACGTCGACAGCAATAACATATGAGTAAGTTTAAAGAACAGCATCCAGTAGAGAGAACAAACAAATATTAGCAACACTTACGGGAGTAATCTAGTCAACAACCTAATAGTTCGAGACAAAAAAATTACACAATAATTTGTACTGAAGACGAAAACAAATTGTACGGCTTTTTACGTGCTAGACTCGCTGCCAAACTCGCCGAAACTTGTCATTGAGCCAACCGCACGCGAGTCGGTGCCAGACACGCGTCCTCGTATAAATTATCTAACTCTAGTAAAATATTCGTCACTATATATATCTATATAATACGTATCTCTAGTACCCGTGCCGTCGTTGTGAATATGGTGTATTTGAACGAGAGCCATGGGGTCGATTTATGGTGTAATATATATGATCCTACAAAGCACTTTCTCAATACAATAACAAAAAGGTTAATCATCACTATTGCGTTCATTATTTTCTACTTATAGGCGAAAACTCAAGTGGATGCTATCTCATCTTGCCCATATTCGCTACAAAATGTCTACACGTACTCCGTACGTGTGTAAATGCGTCGAGCCGATTTTGATACATCCTTCCTTACACCTCCCTGTAGTACTCCCTACCACGAGCGAATATTGGTCACCATCAACTACATCTTTCCTTAGTTCGCTGTTATTGTATAAAAGGTTGTGCTCCTTCGCTGAAAAAACGTTTTGCCACGGTTCAGCAAGTTTACGCGGTATAAGGTGCATCAACAATAATAGTGCGCAATAGTACCAGTTACGGCTTTCACAATCATGCGCCCTTGTCACTCTTTGCATTGTAATTCAGTCACTGCTGTTCTCTCCATTTTTTTTTATCTCTAGGAGCAAGCTTTGGAAAGTCATAACAAATTCATCGTTTTTTGTTTGTTTGCGTTCTTCTCATGCTCTCGTTTCGATAAAGGGATTATGCCCCTTAGTCCGATGCCGAAGGATTACCTCAGTCTCCTCCATATTTTACATTTATCTCAGTGCCGTTCGAGAATGAGAGATAGTAATGGTAGTAGGTTTTAAGAGACCAGCTGAGGCAGAGCCTTAGGATTCTTATGCTGCAGTCTGCTACCAGGGTCTCTCAGCAAACGGTTGGCCATATTTTCTTAGCGGGATTATCATCCCCTAAACTCCTCTACAGCTATGTTCTGCTTTCAAGTGAAACGAGCGAACAGACATACACTTACAGGCAAAGACACAGACATCAACATGCGCGTGTCCGTACAGATGTGACGCATTAGACTCCCGTGGAGATGAGGTCCTCTACTATTCCCCAACCTCCTGCGACTCCACGGTCGAGAGTTGGAACACTAGCAGTAGCGACGGCTTTAGAGCTTTACCGTTGCGTGTTGCAACTCGCTCCTCAATGGCGAGCTTCTCCATCGACCACTATGTTCCATTACATGAACCCGAGCTGCTTTTTGTATTGAAGGCAGCAGGCGTCTCGTAGCACCCTATTGCAATTATGATTACCGTTGTTGTTGCTGCCGCTCCTCAGTCGTGTTCCCGCTGTATTCTTCTCGCAAAAACCGCGCCCGCTTCGAGTCTCTCATAGTAGCACGCCCAGATGAACGCCCACTCAATCGCTTACCCGTCGGCTAAATAACTTGCTATCCTGCACGCTACCCCATGAGGTATGGTGTGCACGATGCCCGCATACACTGCCTCCTACAAATTCTACCAACCTTCACACGATGCTCCTCCACCAATGGCCTCCGTTTCCCTGTGTTCTGTAGCTTACGCTGCTATACGACTGCGACAAGCATGGTGCGGCTTTGCTCGTACCTTTGCACACGAGGCCATTGTTGACGTGCTAGACCGCCGCTACCCGGGTCTCAGAATCAGCTACGGCTGAAGGAAGGTCTACCTACAAGGAACTTTGCAAAGATAATATTGTTCATAGTTTTTTTCGTACTATTCTCTCTCTGTCTATATTTCTTTTATTTCCTCCTCGTTCCTTTGTTTCTTTCACAGCTGTAGCTGTGCGCGTCAGTTTAGATTTGCGTACGCAACGAAGTGCCCCAGTGTGACTGGTTGTTGGCGCTGCGTTGTCCTGCATTTATCAGCAACGTCTCTGGCGCTAAATCAAGTTCGTACAATAGGCGACACGATAAGCAGTAGGTAGACGTACGATAACTAGTGCCTACAACAGTCATTAATACAGGTACAGCATATTTACAGAGATATTTAGCAAAGCGTGGACTTAGGCGAATCTTATCCATCCCATTGTCAGGCATGTTTTAGTCTTTTTAGTTTAGATGTAGCTCACACTGCCCGGTAGATCTAAGCATGCATATCCCTAAACTTTAACTTTCTCCCGACGCGGTTCCTTTGGTTGACTTTACAAGACATTAAAACGGCAGTAACTAAATGAAAACCCGCGAATGTAGTTTTCGAGACCATTTCTGACCAAAAACATTGCAAAATTCATGTTATTTACTCGACTCCCTCCTTCGCCTCCTTGACACGTGAATTTTTTTGTTTTTGATTACTCCCGCGTCTGTAACTATCATTTTTGGTTCAGTAGCTTGTGGAAACGAAGTCGGATAACTATGCGTTGACTCAGCTGGGACCAGCCCCTTCCTTGACAGATCAGAGAGGGATAAAAGAAGGTTTTTTGCTTTCCTCGTAAAAGGTTCCACCTTTTTACATGAATATTGTGGGTTTTATGTTCTCTAGCGCAGTTGAACTATAATCACTGCTTAAAAAGAAACAGGAACTGAGATTTGACGAAACAATAAACTACTTTCAGACAGATGTATATTTATAATCTCTTACGGTTGAACTATCGTATTATACGATACTTGATAAGTCGTTCACTTTGTATTTATGGAAATGGTAAAGTAATTCAAATGTTCAGATGAAAAGGACGTTTGCTAACAGCTCTCGATTAAAGACAAAAGACTG
Source organism: Varroa jacobsoni (assembly GCF_002532875.2). Taxonomy (NCBI): domain Eukaryota; kingdom Metazoa; phylum Arthropoda; class Arachnida; order Mesostigmata; family Varroidae; genus Varroa; species Varroa jacobsoni. Next base: position 294,732 of record NW_019213527.1, on the reverse strand, counting down.
ATCAAATAGTATGAAAAAGTGTCTTCCAGATATATATAAATTCTTCATCTATTTTCCATATATCTATTACCTTAATTGAACTTATGTCTGTAGGTACTTATTCACTCGCTCGACCTTCTTTTCCTTCAGAAATAAAACAGTTCTCTTCCTTCATAAATAACTGACGTAATAAGGGCGCGTTTAGTTGAAAATTAGTGTGCCTTTGCTGCATTAAGTGGTCCAGTTGCAATTGGGTCGGTTTTCTTGCTCAAGGCTTGCTTATTGCTGGCTCTCTGCCCTGTTCGAGGATTCAAAAAGAATCAACGATTCCATGTAATTGCCCGCCCGATGGCGGCGACTCGATAACGGTTTGTAACGGCTACAATAAGTGAAGAGAGGGTACGTAGTAACGGAAAAATATGTTGCACGATTGTACGCATCATCAGTAACCGATTATAAATTATCACATAAATAACACTTGGCCTTTTTATTGCTTTTACCTATCGCTATGCATTTTTATGAGTCAATAATGCAGGCGAAGCGATGTTTCGTCACTAGAGCTAAGAGAATCTCATTAAATATCTTGATAACACTAAAAATCCAATGACAACTGTTTATTCTAGCGAATTACTGTGTTGACCGCAAGGGTGCCCTACTCTTTACTCAGACCTTTTTATAGAATTACTGCACACTTTTTGTGGGCGGATAGTTTAGCTAAAAGACTGTTAATACTTTGTTCCGGCCTGAGTCTTTTCAACTCTATAGACCCGTTTCGTGGCTCAATATAGTAATAGTAAAAAGTAATACATTAGAGTATTACTCATATCCACATATGATCATTGCATAATTATTGCACACTTGACTGAGTGATCGAAGCAGTACTAAAAGTAACATAGGCATCGACGATAAGCTGCAGCCACAAAGGTAGGACATTTAAAAGCCTTTGGTACTCTCTCTTTTTATTTAGATACCACGTTAGCCATTTCGCGTCTACCTATCGCCGACGTAAAATCGGCCTACAACCTACCTACATCACCACTTTCGAGATACCCTAAGTCTCTACATACGCGCAAAATCCTTTGTCCCTGCCGATTATATCCAGTTACGACGGAAGCAGCATTTAAAAGTAGAAATTGAGCCCTGCCCAACTTATTGTACTTAAGCGAGATGCATTCGGGGCGTTTGCGGCCCTCCATGAACTTGACTGTATGGAGCTATTGCCGACACCGGTGTTTGCTGCATGTAGGTAAGACATGCAGGTTTCATTCCTCTAAACTAAGGTATTCGTTTACTGTGTAACACGCGCCAAAGCGCGCTCGCAGACGAAAAGCCTGCCTGCTCCACATAATGAGAAAAGAATGTTGTATTATTTGGGGCGCAGTCTGCACCCCGTCGTTCTCGGTAGGCTTGACTGATAAGGTTTCACCCGCTGAAATCCTCGGAACCGGTCAATCTACCTGTAAACCTGTCACTGTCAAGAATTAAGTTCAGGACGGAAGCAGTGGGTGAAACGGATGTCTAGAGAACACATCTGTTTTGAAACTCAGAGTGACCAAGGCCCTGAACCTTTCCAGAATTACCAACAGCGATTTTTAAGCCTAGAATATGTTCTGCTTTTTCGTTATATTCGTTTGGAGATGCCCGCCATGCATTGGCCTTGTCCAGATGTGTGGGGCGCCGTGTTTGATTGAGAAAATCAGTTGAGTAAGTTCGTACGTTGTGTTTCTTCAGTTTTCGCTTGCAAGCTTTGACACCTGCAGGGTCCCTACGGAATTCTAACTAACTTTCCTTCTATGCGATAAACGAGACCGAAAGGAGCTAGTAAGACGGCCTACTTTTTAATGGTTACCCATTTAATGCAGCGATTTTTTCCACAATGGCTTCAAGTATAAGTGAAATCACCAGTGGGTTCACTTTCCCTTGACTAGGCCTCTTAGCAAGCGCCTGAGAACCTATTATGATATGATCTAACAACCTGCCAGGCTTTTTATTCAACTACAAATTACATTTGCTTTCGCTTGTAAAAATGTATACTTTTTTTTTGGATCAACAAATAAAACTGAAATCAAACTGCCATATATGATAATTCGTATCTGTTCTCGACGAGGCGTCAGCTCCTATCTCTGGCGAGCTACGGATCATAATCTAATGATGAATTTCTGTGCAAATAGAACGTTACGAATAAACGATCGCCGTCCCCGTCCGGTCAATGTACCTAGCTAACTTTTTCCTGTAAACATGATTAGCTGTACCAAGTAAAAAGAAATAAAGTTCCACTCTTTTGGCATCTAGCAACTAGTTACTCCGTCAGATACTTATTTAGTTACACTCTATTTCGATTGTCTCTATTTATGTACACAAGGAAGCCTGCACGTTTTTTCTATAAACACACCTTTTCGACAAACGAGTACCCGTAACATTATTGGCAGCACTTACTAGTCCTCTATCTAGCATCAGCACTGATTGGCCGTAGCCTAGCTGACACATCGGTTAAAGTGGTAGCCGGAGAGGCAGTAAGAACAAAGCAGCGGCAAGCGTCAGGGGTCGACAATCGATTTAGTGACATCTAAGAAGACAACTCCTGGCACGATGGCCGGAAGAAGAAGACACCGACGAAAATGACGACGAGCAAACGGCAATAACACACACAGTAACAACACCAATCGCGTCTCGTGTTTACAAGCAGCTGCTTTCACAACAGCTAATATCGACAAAATCAACGTCATCAACTGTATCCTAGATATCTGCAGACAATGTTACGGCAACAAAAAAAAGCCATAGATCTTCGCTCCTCCTCACTCTCGATGAAGCCGTAGCTAATCGTATTTGGTCGAACGCGATCAGTAGGGCGATGAAGTCGCCTGCAGTGAAGTTCTTAGGAGATCGACAGCTGTTGCATTCATGGTTGCGGTACGGGACGTGGCCCGAACTGTGAAACAACTGAACAACACTGAATCGAACACCAACAGTACGCAAAAGTGACCAAATGAGTTGGTGGAGACAAACACTTCATGGACCGAAGCAGAAAGAGTTGGCGTTAAAGAGCTACACCGAAAGGCATCTTTAACAGGCATGTGTTTCTGATTGGTACAACGGTGGCTGTGTGTCACCGAAACCTCTGCGGTGCAGCATCTGTCTATGACGTGGCAGACTTCATTTACCACTATCGCTTGTTTCCCTCTACGTCCCGCTTGCCAAATCAAGACAGCTCATGTGATCAATTGGGGCCCAACTTTTAGCGCTGTTCATAGCGTTCATGAGGTTGCGTAGCGCCTTTTCAGAAGACATCGTCATGCATTTTGTGAAACCCTTGTAGCACATCAGCGAAGCGAAGCCAGTTCTCATGCTGTTTCCTGCGTCTTTCAAAATCCTAGATATACTATCGTTGACCCCTGGAATTATTACACGTATGATAATACATTCGAGTGAAGTAGATGATGGTGTATTGAGGGATAAGGTGCGTTTCAAGAACTGAGCGATTATCTAAGATCCTATCTTAAATAGCTAGCATCTGTTTAAATCTATATAAACATTTAGACGGACAAATATCGCAACGAATTAACAATGATAAATGTCCAAGGCGTTACTACTATAGTTCTTCTATCGCTAATTAAATAATGCCATCATATTTTGTCTTTTCTTTCTTCTTTTTTTTTATACAGAATACGCTAAATTGAAGGCAAACTATAATGTGTGCATCACGTTTTCATGTGTAGTGTATAAAACTATTATTCGAAATAAGCTTTAGTTCAGCAGCTTTAGAAGTAATCAATCAGCAAAGACTTCGGCAGATACGTTCGGCGCGCACATGCTACATAAGCGTGCATTTAATTAGATATCATTTAAAAGCAACTGGAAGTACGGCGCTATTGATCCGCATACGTCTAATAATGTCTGATCGAAATATATTCTGCTAACATCCACGAGTTAACCGTTGTACATTTTCTACAGATACTTTTTGACAGAAGCAAATAGCTGCAGACGGCTAGCTGTGCGATGATCAGATCCATTACTTGCCGAAAAATAGATACAAGCGAATTATGTCGTTGGACCACGAAGTGACTGTCGGCCAGAGAAGCTCTGCACTGAAGCTTTAAGGTGAAGTTGTTTCTACAAATGGATGAGGTTATGCCGAGAACGTGGAGCAGATGCTCTTAACAATCTACCCAATGGCTAGATATTGTCTGCTACTCAAATTGTCTCTCCGGTTTCGAAGAACACACAGGATGCTAATCTGTGGAACAGGGTCCCAGGTTTTCTGCTGATTCTCATGAATCTAAACAAATATTTGGATTTCTACTAGCAGATAAATCTGACCATCATCCAGATCGTTGTATTTTTAAAAAGAGTAGGATATTCATATCGACTGCCACTGTGCAAAAAATACCATGTTTCCACGTGAAAATCGCCTGAAGTCAAAAAGGTTCCAATTTCAGGAGGGTGTTCCTAACCAGGTCTCATATTGTCAGATTATCTTAAAATATCGCATCTAACGCTATCCATTAAATCCCCGCTACATAGGTCGGTTTTAATACTCTCTTCTAAACATATTTATCTATAACTGGTTAAGTACAAATACAGCCCTTTTATGGTCGGTCATAAGTTAAACAGAACCGTCCCGGAAAATTCAGCCCCCACGCATTATGCCCAACACCGACGTATTGGCATTTTATGATCGTTTAATTTTTCGTATAGACAACAAGTAAAATACACTGGCTAAGATTTCAAATAAGCTGCTTCCAAACTTCGACTTAAGGCCCCGACACCTGAAGACAGTAAACAAGCAGCTGCATCCACTTAGTGTAGCGTGTGCTGTTTGACTACGATCCTATTAAAAATCAGAAATCTACCATTAACAACGGATTTAAAATGCATCTTCAATCGTTGCCGATATCGCGGTGGCTGCTTCCATGAAACAGTAAGTAGTCAAAGATAGAAATACGGCCAATGGCGGCGCACATATATTGTTCTTCGTTGATGGCACCTATATACGTTCAGTCCAGCGGTATTTCGGAATATAGACATCGCCACCCTTCACTGAAAATTGACTATCCAATGACAGGCACCGCTGTACTATCGACTGATCTTTTGCTTTCCTCTCTTATACACCTAACTGCGATTGTTATATCAAAAAAAAAATACAGATTGTATTCTTCGACAGTTATTAACACGCTCCTTTTACTAATCTGTTCGTGTCACTAACTCACGTCGTAACGCCCCATTCTCGCTCTGTCAGTGCCATTCTATTTAGCGCATCGGAAGTTCGCCAAGCACGTCTGCCTAATGGGGGTTTAGGGATTATGTACCAACGAAACCGCCCCGCCAAAGATGCCATCCCGTGACAGTTATGGGTATTTTTACATAATTCTAACAGCATGTTTGTGCGATGAACGATGTGTGTAGCTGGGAAGTAGCAGCGTACACCTTGGGTCTTAGCCTTATCTAGAGCCCGAAGAAGTAAAAGAAGAAGGAAAAGCCAGCAAAGAGGTAAATGATAATTGCCACAGTCTGGTCATGTTGAACCACTGTGGAATGGTATTCCTGGCCGGCCTGGGAATTATCTATATATTTTCTTTGCATGATGGGAACTGCTCGGGGAACGCCGCAAACCGTTGACGACGTGACTGAGACTTCCGAGCCAATCGGATTCGGTCAACTTACTACTGAAGCTTGTATAGCCTTCCCTTCGCTTTTTTCCATGCTTATTTTCACCTTCTGTCGTAACTTCAGCGCCCACTCAAAAGCATACTCGTATCGTTTATTTCGTCTACCCTTTGCAAATCCCCATGGGCCCTTTTGGCGACAATAGCGCAGTGAACACTCTCTGTTCTCACGCAACCCGGATCGGCTACTGCAGACCGACTCCTCTAGAACTTGCCGACAAACCGCTGCGGGCTTCCGTATTTCGTTCACTAGCATTAGCAAAGTGACGTTTTCTTTAACACTTCGCCAGCCCACCACTAGACATGATGAAACAGTAAAGTACCAATTGTGCCATTTCTCTGACCTAACCTTTTAAGCACATCATTTAGAATAAAGGAACAACCCAAGCTATGCAAGCGGGTGATTTTCACCCACACATGTCTGCGATTGCGGGAGTTTGCACTGTGCTCTAATATTACCGTTAGTAACGAAAATGGGCGACCTATGAATGACTTGAATAAGGCATTGAAACTACCAGGATTTTAAAGGTCTATATTACAGCTGACGATTCTATTACTGTTAAGTGTTGTAGCCCATCACCACCTTAGAAAATAGTTCTATGGACATGCATCTTTGACCTAGACGTTAACAAAACTCTCGGTAAGTTATTTCGGATGCTAACATGAACTTGACTTCGAAAAAAGAACACTATGATGCTTTGAAAGAGAAGACAAACTAGTATTAATATGAAACAAATCAGAAGCTATATCGTGCAACGACTCAGTCCTTCAACAGTGTCACTTCTACGTGTATTTTAGAAAACTCCGAAGAAGGCGTTTTTTCTTGAAGCTTCTTAAAATGAGTTGTTTTTTTCACTTGACGATACCTCTCTCTTTTATTCTTCTAAAACCATTTTTGTCTACCTAATTAACAGCGTTGTCGTACCACGAGCAAAATACACTCGCAAATTCCAAAGTGATGCGAAGAACGGACAAGTATTCATTATCCCGATAAGGTCTGGAAGAATTTATCGGAACTAGTTTTATTCGCCCCCTACGCGCGAAGACATCAGCTATAAGCGTTAGCATTGTCTGCCTACAACGCTAGTCTCAAAAAAGATATAGATTATCTACCTTCCAATATTATACGGGTTATTATGGCTTAAAAATTCGCCTCGTTGCTTCGACCTCGACCGTCCGTTCTAGTGCCACAGGAGATATTGAACAACGTCAATACCAAACCTTCTCCAGGCTTATGCTAACCCATCACTTACTTCCCTACCCTTTCCGGATCCGATCCCTCTTTTAACTCCGTCTCACAATACCTCTTTCTAGGTCCCTTCTGTGATCGTCACTGCCTCCAAATCGGCGGACCCTGTTCTAACAACCAGGCCTTTCCTATATGTGATCCATCCTGCCGGTGGTGACTCATCATTGCGCTCTCAAGCGCTGACTTTAACTGAGAACGCATGATGGCGCAGCGTGAGCCAACCTCATTGGCTACTTCCACAAATGTCATCCTATCACAAAGAGCCTTTCATGCGCCGGGAGGCAAAGCCAGTGAACCCCCAAGCCGATCAAACACGCAGAGGCTGCTAGATGTCCAGGGACCAGAGATGAACAGTGCCTACCTACACTGGGTTCTCTCTCTGTCTTTTGCTGGCTCTTTAGAGCAGTTTTCTATACGAACGTTATTGCCACAGCTAGATTCATTTCGAGATGCGCGTTCCAGCAATGCCGCCACACTGGGCAAGCGCTGTTAGCCTATCCGCAAGTACACATTAGCTGTTGCTGCAGCCTAGCTAGGTTAGAATCTACCTCGGATTGAACAGCTAAGGTGTTCCATATGTCGCTTCCAGTCATGCTCCATATACGCTGCATATGCTTCGTTACATATATAGCCTGATACTGGTGTTAAGCAAGAATGCGCCCATCGAATTATTGCTGGCTGCACACGTGGCCGTTATAGTAGTTGCTCTTGTGCTTGTAAACAGTGTTGATAATATATTCGATGCACCCTTCCTTGGCTATATCGTAGTATTGAAAGAAAGATAGCAGGATAAAAACGGTCCTGTTGAAGTGTGCACGACTGCACGCAAGCTGTTCTTGGCTTAATATCAGTATAAGTGCTCTTTTTTATTTCAACTAGAAGAAATAGTGGGACATGGGACTTAATCATGGCGTGGATGACTAACAACTGCAACTGATGCTCTCCTCTGTATCCCCGTATTTTGCATGATCCAAATCATTCGGAGACATCTATACCAATGGGTCAATCTGTTCCAACAGCGTATTTGATTCTACGTATTTTCCGCTATATGATGGACGACCAAAGGAAATACAGTTGGACTCGTAATGACTCAGCAGTGATTTCTTCAATGCCACTCTAGTCGTCTATGAAATATTGTTGTACGAGTAACGGCACTTGTGGCAGTAGTAATTAACAACAACTGCACGGAAATCGGCGAATATAAGCTTAGCGCAAATAATATGGGACAAGTAGACGTTTCCTAAGGTAAAGACAAAAGCGATTTCGAAATAGCTTTAATGAGTGTTGGACCACTAAAAACCACAACCCTAGTCGCCAGTCAGAGCATACTAAGCAGATACTGAAGACAAACAGACGGTCTAAACGAAAGGAACCACTAGACGTATATGCACCTGATACGAAAACGTGCAGACGCGCAACGTCCCAGTGCAGCAAACGCTTTTCAAAGCAGCTTTACAGGCGTTAGAATAATATCGTGTCCGACCGTACGGCGATCCGTTTGCGCGGCTATCGATAAATAGCGCACTCTCCCCCTTAAACCCTCCCTTAAAGACATTTCCTCTTCGCCTTGACCATATGAATCCATCCTTACGTCAATCTCCGCAGCACTTAACACATTCTTGCAGAAAGTAGTTGTTGTATAGACCTTGGCAGCTGACAGCAGGCGGTAAGCATGGTAAGAATCCAAATTTGCTCTAGCGGGCAACAGTAGGCGCAACAACGATATAGAGGGAAAAGGGATCGAGGTGATATTGCAAATATGCTTATTTCTTATATCCCACTCACTTGAAGGACGGGCTCGTCGTTGCCCAACCTAACAGGGTTGACCTGATCCTCACGGGCCAAGGCCATCGTTCCCCTGCTGCCCGTCTCCTACAAAGTCACTACTCCGATTCGATGAACTGCCACTGACGGGTGAATGCTGCCAATAGTTTTGCAAGGCAGCTGCAGGCACGGTTGTCGCCGGAAAAGGCCACTGTAGCCATCATTGTTGTGAGGAAGCAATGGCTGATGAATAAGGTTTGTCTCATACTAACATACGAAAAACAAACGATCTTCGACTTCTTGACGCTTCCCGTCAAGTCGCCATCTACTTCCTAAGCCAATAAGTACAAACACCCAATGGGTCCATGTAACATATCGATTTGCGTGTATTTGGATAAGTGGTAGTGGCCAGGTCTGTCGGTAAGGGAATACTTACCAACATGATTAGCACCACGGAAGATTAAATAACGCGGTTGTTCGTAAACGAGTTAGATGTACCTAGACCGTAAATGAAATGCTTTATCTACAGGTATCGCAGGGTACACTCTATCGGATATGCGTACTCGTTACGGCCGTCGCAGAGGGAGCATGGTTAACGGAGCACAATACAGGTAATGCAATACGCCAAACCTCCATAGCAAACATTACGGGGTGCCGTTTGTCAGTTGCCACGCGATTTGCTATAGACACCTTATAGGTGAACCTGCATATGACCCTTGATGGGTTGCTAGAAGCGTAGCTATCTGCCAAATGAACTTGCACGCGTGCATGCGTTAAGAATATTATGATTGATATAGTTGTACTATGCTCACGTACGCGCATTAGGTCCAATAGTTAAGAATGGCGTGAGTCTAGTGTTTTCTTTCATGACTACCTGTTCATAGTAATAATCTGTTCATAGTGAACTAAAGTAATAAAAATAACAATAAATGATACTGATAGCAAATGCTAAACCGTAACGGTGCAGTGGAATACGCGTAGACTTAAGGCCGAAAAGGACGAAATCGTGCGTCCATAATTTATCTCGGCGTTTTTTGCGTACTACAATCGTCCTTTAGATATAGAGACTGATACGATCTAGGACTCATTTTAAAGATAATAATGAATTGCATGTTTATGTAATTATCCGTGTATCCATATGTTGTGCGTTCTTGCATAGAGTTTCATTTGGGGAATAGTGAGTTGTGATAATCCTTAACCGTTATAAACGGTAGAGTGTCGAGCAACTTTATTCCATTAAATAACCGGGCCACTCTTTCGTTTTGTCTCTGCCACGCTTATTCTGTACCTAACTTATACTTTACTACGTGTACAAGGTGGACGTTAAAGTCGCCGTTAAAGACGTTAAAAATTTTGTAGCGTCGTCAAAAACAAATATACGTAGATCAGTACTATATACTGCGGAAATGCCGTCGAAACAAGATGCTTTGCGTGTGTTTATGCAGAAACGACGAAGTGGGACTGCGTGAGGCATGTCTACGAAACGAACTGCTGCTCGTACAGTATTTGTTTCTTGAAGTAGCTACCGCCGCTGCATCATCGGCGTTATTCCGTCCGCTGACAGCTGTTCAGGACTGGTAAGTCAGTGACGGTAGGCTGAGCTTTCCAAGCCCTGGTGTTGTTGTTGCTGTTCCCATTATTGTATCGCAGATCTCTGACATTGTAAGAATAAAGGTCGAGCAAACCCATTCTTGCCTAATTTACTAAGTTCTTCTTACGAGTCTATGAGATTACCTTGGGTTTAAATACCTTTACCCTCTTAAGTTAGAAGGTTTCTTCAATAGCAGCTACTAGAGGGTAAAAGAAAGAAAAAGAAAATGAGCTACGAGCTGTGCTCATCTGGCCAGCTCCTGTTTTTCAATAACTGACCCATATTTTTCCGCAAACGTACAAGGCAGGTGTGGAAATTCCTAACTGGTAACTACCATACGAATATACAATTAAGCCAACGCTTGAAAAACGCAATTGGATGATTAATTAATATTATGAAAATTGCAACACAGTAAAAGCCCGACATAGCATCTTTCATATCCTTTTGCCTACGCTGGATATCTGAACGAAGATGTCGTAAATGCGGCTGTTTAGCAATTGACAACCGTGGCAATACTGGTGGTGCCTTCACCTCGACGCTAAGCAGGTATAAACAAAATCTTTTTAAAACGCTATAAGTTACTTAGACGACTTCACTATACCTGCTTTTAAAATATTACTACGCACAGGCTAATATCAGATCCTTCAGAAACCTTCTCAATGGTTACTGTTGCTCTTCTCGTTGTTGTTGTCAAATATCAGAACGGATTACCATGGCCGCTGCTAATAGAGATGGACTACAACGGAACCTGCTGCGATAGAATTTGCGCCGCAGTGCTGGAGAACTATGAATACTCTGTTCACACTCATTTGTATAAGATTCTCTAGAGGTTTCCGTAGATCCTGCATAATATATAGAGTCTAGCATTCTAACACCGCTCTATAAGCATACTCGTTTCCTTAACAGAAACTCTTGCGATCTCGTCAAGCATTAACTGCTGACACTCGCACCTACGATGTGCAGTTACCGAACACTGCAACAAGGCCTGTGAGCCTTTTAGGTTAATGTAGACGGATACGAGTATCATCGTCACCCGTTAGCCTCAAAGAAGCCAGCAAGACTGGAGGCCGCCATCTTGGCACCGCCACTCCAGCGAAGAGGCCATCAACGACACAAATGAAACTTTACTCATATGTGGCAGAAACAAAAGTATTCTTCTGTGCGGAGTCACTGTAGACATATAAGCTGCATCGACACGATGATAAAAAAAAAAGTGTCTCAGTTTCAGCAGTGGGCAGTTTTACCGTATCGCTCTAGATAAACGCAAAGAAGGACGTGAAAAGCCTCTGAAACAGATAACATTGTGATAGCTATTCATCATAACCATTATCCTATATCATAAGTCTCCCAAGTATTTTATCTTTAGTGTTCATTTTTTTCTTATCCTCTCCTGAGAGGTCCCTTCTGTGCATACGCCGACTACCCTAGCAGGTTAGCAAACACCGAAAACCTTCGATTCGCGCTCCTTTTGCCTGCCCTCCATATATTTTCCGGTGAGGATGGACACTCTTTGTCGCGCGATCACATGCTACGGCGTATCCTTTTTCTCAGTGTTCGCTAAGAAGGTTCAGTTAACATTTTTCGCAGTAAGCAGTACCAACGTAGATTTCACCTTTTTAAATTGGCCACTGTGCATTCTCCGTAATGTCCATGTTTGCTAGCTAGCCATAGTACAGAGAGGACCATTTGAAGCATGGAAACGTTTAATTATCAATTACTACGTAACGAATAAGCGTAATCGGAGAGATTGAAGGGATCCGGAGTACCGCCGTTTCAGATAGCAGCAATCCTTGTTTCGTTTCCGTCCCTTATAGCTCGATCCGATCAGGCCATCTACCAGCTGGTCTCTGAAATTCGTCGCTATGTCGACAGCATTCAGTGTCGTCACAGTAGCAAGAAGGCAGACGACAATTTAGGTTAAGGCAGCTGTGCGGTTGAAAGCTTCGTTGCAGTGGCCACGTACGGGTTGGTAGGACTACCACCAACATACAGCTACATTACTTGTAGGGTACCCATTACTTGTATGGCCTTAAACGTTTTTTCCGTTGCCGCGGCCGACTCTAACAGTGGCACGACGAGCAGCTCAGGAGCAAGGGCAACGGTGGCAGTTCAGTCGGCAAAGTGCTGCGGCCTCTGATTTCAATTCCATTTGCCGCGGCTAGTAAACGACTACAGCAACGCTAGTAGAGATAGTAGACGCAAAAGTAATAACTGAAGTGGTAATGAGGGTAATCCAGTAACGCAATGTAAAGTAAGGCATTGGCCGTAGTAACAACGACTAAAGTGTCGTCATAAAATCATAAACTTATACCGAAAAGCAAAGCATAGCTGTTAAACGATGTAAGGCATGAGAGAAGGCGTCATTAGAAGAAATGACATCATAACAAAACGCCAACAACCGATACTTATAGTTATATTTTACATTTAACTCTAATATATTTGACAGCAAACACCGCGTGTTTTGCCCGCCTGAGAGGTCTCAACTTCATCCGGTTCTGTGCAAACGAGGACATCTAACTCGAATACCGCTGCAACATTACAGCAGAACCAGTACGAATGCCGACTGTCGTTTCATGTTAATATATGTGGCATGTAGAGACACTCACGCGGCCATTAGAGGCTCGTTGCGCAACAACAATGCCAAACAACGAAACAATCATGAGCGAACGCACATCCAGCTAGCCAGGCATCCGCTGTTTGCAGCCCGTTATCCCCTAGAGTCTGTGGGTTATAGCAAGGTAGAGCTGAGTTTTCCTGAGCTGCTACTGCTGCTGTTTCAGAAGTTGCTTGCGAATGAGTGAACGATCCTGACGATTCTTGCCGTGAGCATCGTGTCCATCGACCTGGGCGGACGCTGCTCTCTGGGCTGTGATACGATGTTATCTACCAGCCAACACGAACAAGCAGAGACCACACACAGCACCAAGCGACACTATAAGAACAAAGAGTGATTCTATGGCCTTGCGTATTTGTGTGTCCGTGTGTACCGTTGCGCCGTTGTCGCAGTAAGTGCCGTCAAACAAATTCGAACCGAACGTGTAGCAGTAATAGCAGAGGTGGTTGCGTATGACTCTGGTACGCGATCACGAAGCGATCGATATCACTACCAGATGTCGCCCTTTCAGTACTAGAGCGGCCACAGATTACTCAGTGTATCCATTACTGTCGCCTTCCTGCCAAACTCAACTCCGCTTAAGCCTTTCTCGGTTGATCGGTAAGAAAGTGGCCAGGTCAGACATAACTACATAGTTCCCTCGTGATCGCATTTGCCCGCCGCCCCACTTAAGCTATCGTCGACACCATAAGGGCACCACAGTATATCACCATCAACGCACCGTTGCTGCCGTCACCGCCGTTAGCGTCATTTCTAACAGCGCTATTGCCGCTGCTTCTATGTATTCCGACAGTGGCTCAAGGGAGATAAGGAAGATGACCGTTGATCAGGGAACAAGCAACATGGAGCGAATATCATACAAACTCATTCTTACGCTGTACTATTGTTGGTCGTTGCGTAGTAGGAAGTGGTACATACGACAACCAGCTGATAAACGGCAGATAAGCAGAACTTCCGGATAACATCGGTGATAACAATGTCGAACATTGGCCAAACCCGGCTGCTGGCATTAACTATTTCAGAACCCTAGCTCTGTCATAATGAATCCCACGATGAAAACGACGACGGTGTTGAAGATTATGATAATGTAGTTGGCCCGAAGGTGCGACAACGCCGATTAGCACTTCGACAACACGAATAAGTGACAAGGACGGTAATACTAGAATAACGGTCCGCGTTGCGTTTTTACTACTGCGCAAAGTTTATAATCATACTAACAATAGTAATAACAACGAGATAACGCGGTAATATAGGTTTGTTATCGAAAGTAAGCGACACGCGGCAGCGGCCGTTCTGATACCATGAGATCACGTCCATGAGACAGGAATAAACGAGAATATATTAGATGTGAAGGCAAGTCGTGGGTGGACACGTTCGCCTGGGGCATCTTGATGTCGCGGCTAGCGGTATTCGAAGTCGATGGATTATTTTCGCTGCCTCTTTCGAAGAGTAAAGGAGGTAATTAAATCGTGGGTACGTTACCAAAAAGCAGAGACTCACGAACCTGAATCCATGCAGATATATGCATTAATTAAAACATTTGCTTTAAGAAACTTTTTTGCTAAAACACTTTGTACTGTTTTCAGGTAAACGCTCTAGTATGCACCCTCTCCTAGTGCCCATGACATGGCTATTGAACACATTACGGGACACAGAATGGATCTTCTCTACCTGACAATTAAAACGCGTACTGAATAAATATTCTCTTACTATGAGTAACTAAAATAACGCGAGGACACAACGAATTCTACATTTCTTGTCGCACTCCTTTGTTATAAAATACTTTACTATTGATAGATTATACACCTACTGAATTCTTACACAAACACATCCTCTCCAGTCGTGGAAATCCACACGGCAACCGATGTGTCACTCACCACGGAGTTAGGCCTGGATCATCGTACCACACGGCGCCTTTTCTTTCAGTTCAAACAGAACAAATGGAACAGCCGACCCGCAATGTAACAAGAAGGGAGTCTCAGCGGCGTGCCTATGCTTTAATAGCAGAAACGAGCTAGTGGCAAAATAAATCTGTACAAGTTGGCTTCTGAGAGATCAACCTGATGTTTTCAACTCCGTTTATTAACAGTGACTTGCATGGCTGCCGCCAAACTATGACATACTGCAACAAGTTGACGAAAGCGAGGGTAAAGCTCAGGAGAACATCGAAAAACCCCGAAGGGCTTCGCGTTGGTCTTCGGACCCTTTCTGGTCTAGCTGATATTATTTGCCGACTTAGTGGCACCGAAACCCCATCAGTGGTAAGCCGTTGGAGAATTACGATGTTCATAAAGGACGATGGGACGAGTTTGCTTGAACCGAGCCTGACCAGACTCGTATTATGTAACCTAAAAATATTTGAGAAATTGATGTATTTCATAATGGTGCAATAGTAACATGTACATCTACTAAAATTACCCTTACTTAAATTACCGATACGTGAAGAGATCCAGTTTTAAGGTCGGTCGCAAACGAGGAGCCAACTGTTCGAAAGAATCCTTTACTGCAACAGCACTGAACGTAAAATTCAAGACCTTTTAGGTTGCCTTGCTTAAAGGGTCGGTTAGGCTGTTTGATTTTGCACCTTTTACACACCGTCTTTTTACAGCTATGCAACTATTTTTGCAACTTCGAGTACCATATGTGAGCACAAATGAATGCTTGGTTTTCAATCCATGAGTCAACCTAAAGCAAAAAAAAAAACCGTAAACAACAAAGCGCGGCATTCGCTGTTCTCAAGCTACAAAGCCGTGCAATCCAATAATAGGTTCCTGGTTTCTGTAGAGATCTATGAAGAGTCGTATCGTTCGACGTATCGCAAACGATAAATTTACATTTAAATTTACATACCCATTGGAATCGGGATATCAACCACAATTAGCAAATCCCAAGTTTGAAGATATATGCAACATGTTCTTTCCCATGAATTGACATTGAAGATACCGCTAAATAGTTACCTGAGATTTTCGATTTCCTATGAGAATCCTAGAAAATAACAGTGAACACATTTTTTCTCAGCGAACGCTCTTAGATACCTGCTTAAAAGATGCGGCTATAAAATAATGTTTTGGCTTGCTCATTTTCAAAACGCGTATTCTTGAAATGTGACAAATTCGATATTTTCTACAATAAGAATTATATATTCAAGGTAAAAACGAGATAAAATAAGACAGCAAATCCAAACCAAACAATGCAAAGAATTACTAGCACATATGCATTGAATTCCTTATGAATTTATTTTTATATTTTTTGATTTCCGTGAATTTTCTTATAATCACTTGTTAAATTTTTTCTATTTTAATCAACGAGTTTTGCTATTCGTCCTAAAATCAGTTTTTTAGTGCGCGTGCTTCTTGTTACTCCCCAGTCCGTCTCGATTTGCCTTACATTATCAGTTTCTTTTTACTTTTGTTTTCTTTTATAAGATACTGAAGTTGTTGCTTCTACAACTTACAAAGTTGACTTCTACAAAGATAAGCTTATCTACTTCGAAGTCCGAGCTTAGAAAATAGCGTTATATAATCTCGACACAGTTACAGCAACAAGCTCGTAGAGTTTTCCATTGAAATATACATACGGTCTTTAGTAAGCGAGACATTATAGAAAAGAAAGCAATAAACAAGACTCGTCATTGCCTATTCACTAGCTCAAAACTTTCAAAATATGCATATTGTAGAGAAGTCAACTGTCCGTCATTTAGCCGTATTCCTCCTAAACGCTTAGGTAGTGGTGTTGGGTGTTTTCAGAACAACAATGTAACAGAATTTGATATGAGCTGCTAGTAGTGTTTGACTAATCATCGGGCTCACAAACAAAAGTAAATAAGGAATCTCCCAATTAACTTGCAAGTTATGCTGGAAGGCCACTCATATGAGAACGAGACTACATGTTGTCCTTTGCAAAATACATATATATTTTAAATAGTAGCTCAATAAGCAACTGCCCATTTAGGAGAAACTAATTCACCTGTTTCTACATTGGGTAAGCTGGTGATTTGGTATCCCTGTAGGATGTGTTAACTCGCTGTAAAGAAATCCCACAGAACGGTGTATTTTTTCACGTATCGCACGCTCATATATGAACAGTGCGCGTATGTGCGCACGTTCATATATGAGTATGCGTGCATTTACCGTTTTGAATGAACCTACTGCTCACGTTTGCCGCATCACCTTCTTCTCAAGAATTTAGAAATACCATAAACGAAAGCGCTTGCCCGTTAGCAAATGCAAAGTTTTTAGCGCCTCCTTCTATCTAAAGAGTAGCACTACGTCAGGAAAAATTGAGTCCTGTAAATTAACTCAGAAAAACCAAGGAGCCGAATAATGAAAATGACATAAGTAAGACTAAGGACCTGTTGCCAGTGTTAACACTATCGTTGGACCCGATTACTTTCCAATGTCGTCGTATGGTCTTAATGATTACCGTAGTAGAGAACGCAAAGGTGATATGTATCGTGATACAAGGCATAGTGTTGTTTTTAGCACCCAATAGCAGCGGCAGTGTACACAGAGGGGGCAAAACAAGTGAATTGCCCTATTTTCTGTTGCCATTGCTGTTGCCGCTTGAGTTGTGAACCGGCCAAAGGCACTACTACCCCGGAGGGCAGTGGGGGCTGCAGCAACATCATTATTCTTATTTCATTACAACAGATAAGCACGCCATCCTTATTGCCATGTTAGCAAAGCGCGAGAATCGGCCAGAGAAATTTTCTTGCTAGCTGACTACTCCTAATGGCCCCTCGCTCCCAATGACTGCACGGCTGTGTGGCTACTAGTGCAGGCCAAGTTGTCCCCCACACGGGCAAAGGCACATACGGCCAGAATGTGATATTTCCACATCACCAAAGGGTCGAACACCTGGCACCCAGGGCATAGCTAGACAGGAACAGCCAAGCTAACTGCTACCCAGCTGCGCAAAGCAATGTTACCCCCACTTCCAACTCACTGAACGAATCAGTCATCGAAAAAAGATTCCCACGGAGTTTGCTGTAAATCATCATCCTTATGGTGTGCTTGTCATATAATTAGTCGGTTATTGCACTACTCGATAATGATGCGAAACGTGGAACATTTGTTATACCTTTTTGTGAGTTATCCAAGTTCGATCTTATAGCGACAGGAGATATGGACAAAGATAAGCGAGCATAAAAATACTGGAATACGTACAGCATAATGTCCCCTCCGTGATGATACTAATATAAATAATACTATCACTACTCTGTCCGCTGAGCTATTTGGCAAGTTAAACTAACCCGTCTATGTTTCGACTTTCACGCACGATATCACGCTTAGGAATTCCATTAGACGGCTGGCTCCCACTACAAAACGAACTTTGTTTATGCCCGGGTTTGAACCTAGACCGCAACGTGTCCCCAATATTAGTACATAAATATGTTACCCACGAGGCTATTACGGAGTTAAATGAACCTAAACACGTCTTTCAAGTTTTTGCTTATTTTAATGGTGTTTCTCGTTTCCGTCTACGTGGCAAAATTGGCAAATTCTTCAAAGTCAAGCCAGTTACCAAACTGTCCAACTCAAAATCGCCCTAACCCTTTTAGGTCGGAAACGATTGCAATATATTATCTGCGGTCAATTCTTGTGTCTGTTGGAACACTGTAATAATAGTAAAATATGGGAGGTCTTTGACACACTGAAACATGAAAAGTTTTTTGTTTTCCTCCACCTTACTATCAGCTACTGCGAAAGATTTATTATTACCCATTTTCTTTGTAGGAATGCACATCACCAGAACATTCACTGTGTCTTAGTTCGTTTCCCATCTGGTTCGTGTGCGTTTCGCAACTTCCGTACGTCCTAATTTTTCCGCTGAGCACTGCTTGTACTTGGACCCATTTCACCGCTGTTACAAACTGGCGACGCACGCCCGCAAGCTTTTGCTCCGCACAGGGTTCCGCGGTCGTCGCAAGATGCCGTCTCCACCCCGTCATCTGCTCCGTCAATAATAGAATTAGCCACCTACTCGAAGTCTATTAGTAACTTATTACATATATGGGTACTAGTGCCTAGAAAGCATGTCCTGAAGTCAGGTTCCGCTTAGCAGTATTACAGACAATTATTATTCAGATTAAACGAAACAAGCTATCGTCATGTAGATATTTGAATGATGCTGGTGGTAGAGTAGGTTTTGGTGCGTATGTCTGTATGGTCCGGAACCGTAGTTGTGATATTGTAGTACAGACCGAAGGGAGTACGCAAACTAGCCTGCTGGAAAACAGACCCATTGATAGGCGCTCATTCCTTGAATAGGGTACACGCCTGCCCGCACATCCATCCGATAGCTGGATAAGACTCACGGACGAGATCTCTCCAACCTGACCAGAGAAGTACTTCCATACCCTTAGGGCTAATCGGTCGCTGCTCCTTTTAGTCTTCTATTTTCCCCTTATTCAGTAAGGTGAATCTGATGTTTTTCACCTTTGCCATATTGCCCATATGTCGAAAAGCTGTGCAAAATTGCGATATCAGAGGTCTGAGCTAGCGGTTCAACGAACACAAGCACGCATGATAAATTCCACACAGAGTTATATCATATGTTGCATACCTGATTTAAGACGATGATGAAGATAAAACTTATGTCGACCTATCGCTGCCGCATTCTTAGTTAGTTTTTCTTTCACGTTTTGATGGTTGCCTCTTTTAGTGGGACCTCAACCTGTCTCGTACCAGCTTACTGCTGATTATTGCTCCGGCATGACACTCATTTCTTCTTAATGGCACATACATCGACGTGGTGTCATTATGGATATACATCTGTAAAAAGAGAGACGTCCATCTGCGGATATACACTTGTCATTACATAGGCACTCAATTACACACTTGCATGGAACTCCTGGCATTAGATCCACTACAGGCAGAATATCATAGTAAAGATAATAGATCAATTAATTGCCACTTTGCTGACTCTTTTCCTGCGGCATTTTTCCCTTATGTGTTTGTTTTCCTCTAGTCAATTTTATCTCACGCTTTTATTTTGTCAACTTTTCTTTTTCCGTTTCCATACATTGTTGATGTATAGTAAACACTGGGTCACTAACTGATTAGCTTTGACTGACCGGCTGTGACGAAAACAGCGCGGACAACTGCGCAAAACGAAAAAGGATAATGGCACTTAAAGGCACACTAGCACAGGAGACAATCCACGCCGACGGTTCTTACTACAGCTGCCGGAATATGATAGAATATTGCTTTCTATCTATTTGTGGCTAGACGGCAGCATTACAATGATGGCTTGGTCGCTTGTCAAACAGCAATTCTACCTGTCTATGGTATATGTACCGACCACACAACCCCCTTCACGATTATAGTCGAATGTCGATGAAGCGATTCGGTGTGGCCAGTCCTAATAACGGTGTTCCTTGCTGTCGATGTGATTTTGAAATCTTGAAACGCGCATGGGCTGAGCTGAATAAATTCCGCCGTTCCTCCTACTTTAAAGAGTCGTCTATAGACCATACACGATATATAAGAATCGTAGCTGACGCACACGTATGCCCCTGTCACACTTCAAGCTGCTCCACTTGCACTCGCGTCAGTTTCATCAAAATTCAGGGAGCAGTTTACATAGCACCGGTATGAAGATATCGTCATTGGGGTTGTGTTGTTATCATCGTATCGATGCTGTCTTCCGAACGAAAGGCTGTTGCCACACAACCTGATTGATATTATATAATAAACTACTCTAAGCAATGCTATTCACGCACTGCCCAAATAACGGGACATGTAGCATGAGCGAAATAGTGCACAATAGACATTCATACCGATCAAACAGGGGTAAACCTTCTGGAACCTTAATAGAGATTCTGGCCTGCTGCTCCTGCTAGGGCTTTTGTCTTGACCAATCCAGCGATCCACAGAGTGAGGCTGCCACAACCGTGTCTCGCAGACTATTGAGAACGGCCTTTGTTTGACAAAGTCCTTCAATGGCCTTGCAGAATCCAGAGATGTCGACCCGGGCAGTCTGTTTAAGTGTCAGAGCGATTGTGCGCTTATATCTTCTTCTTCCACTCACCTTCTACGAGCTTTCCATTGCTGGAGGTTGCTGTTGCTGGTGTAGACTTTTAGCTGATATCTTCGGCTTCTCATCACCAGCGACTCCACGGCACTCCACAGCACTAAATGTGATTCTAAGCGCTCTGCGCCCATCCACTATTTATCCTACACTACTAAGAGGAGCGCAGATTCCGCGCTAAGCAATTTGCTTGTCGTCTCTCTTTGTAGTCGCCCCGCTGTAGGCATTCCTCTGTCGAGAGGCAGTAGCAGCAGTGACGGGGCAACTCACCAGCTTCGCTCGTTGCTGGGTCGGCCCAGCTAGCTAACGCTGCCCCATTAGTCAATGCCTAACGTTACAGCCCAATGTTGGACTTACTACCGATTCAATCACTGGTTCGATCAGACTCTACTAACCTTCTTTTTTGCTCACCGTCTGCTTGTCATTGCTTTCGCAGTGACGGTGGAGATGATTATGATCGTAGAGCAGCATTCATCTGCTGACCCAGTTGTGGGTCTAGCTGGTGATTATGACAGTGCCGTTGCTATTATCAGGCAGCGAGTGAGGAACCGTGTTGAGCGAGTGGTCGAGTCAACCAGTCAAGCCAGCCAGTAGAAACGGCGATGGGCTCCACCAGCGCTAGCGGGGGCAACGACAACGACAGTCGTGGTCGTGGTCGCAGCAATCGGCAGCAGCGCCCGTCGCACCACAGGGTTGAACTGCTGGCGAGCAGGCCGAGAGCGCACATGCGCGGAACACTCGTCGTTGTCGGCGGTGGCGGACAGTCAAACAGACAGACATACGGCACCAGAGCAGCAGTCGTACCGGCCCGCTGCTACTCGCCACAACCGATTTGGCTCTCCCACCCGCTTGCCCAGCCACTCACTTCAGTCCAGATCACACTCCTTTCGCAGCAAGCAGCCAGGAGCACTTAGTACACGACATTGCACCAGCAGCACTAGCAGCAGGGGCGCCATCACACCGACATAGGCACACATCAGGCTTTCTAGAGGGAGAGACAGAGTGAAATACCGCGACAGCCATAGCAGCCAGACACACAACACCCTGTGCATCCGGCACACGGCGCATCCGCACGCACACCGCACACAGTAACCCTTCGACCGCAAGCTTCGCCACTATCAGCCGCCAGGCAGTAGCACAGAGTAGAAACGCTGAGAAGACAAGGAAGGGGGGCGGGGCGAAAGAAAAGCATCGAATGGAAAATGTTTTGCCGCTTATGAAAAAGTCGAATGGGCAATTATTAAAGCCGATGTAACACACTGACAGCAACAATTAATTGACAGAAATTTGAACAAATCGAGTCTCCGCACCGTAAAGCTCACCACAATTAAATATGTGGTACGGTTGTGGTACCGACGGGATAACTCACGGCGGAGCCCGCCCGTAACAAAACAAACCGTGAACACTAGCTACTACTGCTGCTATTGCCTGCGGCGAAGCAGTAGCTGAATACTGCGTAAAGGAGATACGGGACGAAAGGTCAGTAAATTCGATTCGGTGAAATTTTTCATGGGAATTTACTTCCGTGTACACGTAATTGTGCCACAAGTTAAATTGGTCCAGTTGAAGTGTTCGTGGGTTTAACTGAGCCCCAGATAGCGGTTTAGAAGAAGCTTGCTTTTAAAGAAAAAAGAATGTTTTATATAACATTCAACGTATTTACAAGAAGCACTAACAGAGTTGCTCTGTGGAAAAAATTGCGATATCAACCAAAACACCAGCAATAGTAAGGTATAGATACTCTTAAGCCATAAATTAGGCAAAAATAGGCGTAGATTGAAATAATTATAACGTTATTGTATCATCAAAACTCAACGTATACAACCCTCGACACGGTTTTCTGTATCTAACAACAGTAACCGCATAGTAAATAGATTATTAATTCTAATGCAGAAAAGCCGGTATCTTTCTTTTGACGCTCAAACCAATATTCAGGTCTTTCTCTAATATACTGTGGAACACAGTCTCAAATCATGGTCAAACCTAGAAGAGATTTTATCTCTTACAAGTTATACAAGGAACAAGTTTTTATGAGTTAGTGTTTGAATATTTCTTACTATAAAATGTATATCTATATTTATTTTGTCTTATGTAAGAAAAAGACATTATAGGCAAAAACACCGCTTTATTCAATCAGTAAAATTATTTGATTTGTTTATTAATACTGTTCAAAAACTCCATATTAGTAACCGCTAACATCCCTAAAGGATTAAAATTGTACCTAAACCAAACTGACTGAAGAAATAAAGCGTAATCAAAAATTATTTTAGTACTCTCATTAATTGCAACCTGCCAAAAGTATTAGAAGCAAAGCATTGTTCACATGATCCCTTGGAGAACAATAATGATGCGTTTGTTTCAGAGTAGTCGTTGCTTTTTTTTTTTGGAACACTACTGAATTTGTTATCCTTTCGTCACACCGCCGAAAGTGGCGAAAACCTGCAAACTTTGTGTTTTTGGCTTATTTAATTTTTTTTCATTCTAACACTTTACCGGCAGAAGTGCTTGCTTTTTCATCGGATTTATTTGAATACGAGGATTGTCTGCTTCGAAAGATAAGAACCCTACAGCCTCACTTGTCCTTATGCAATTACCAGATTTAGCAACTAACAAGTCCACAGTATATTGTTTTTCTATTGTTTCAGATGGGTGGCCATCATGCTCACGACACTTTTAAGATTCCCAAAGACCACAGGATTTACAAAGTGGAACACTCGAGAACGCTTTTAGAATTGAAGGAGTTGCTTGCACAAAGTGGACTTAAAGATCCCTGGATGCGGTACATTTAGCTAGTAATCTAACTTCTCAAAGATTGTTCTTCCAACAAAAATTAGCTTTATATTAATTTTTATATTTGTGAACTGCAGCTTAGCCATTTTAATTAGCTGAATGTTTCTAACAGCAGCAAGAAAGGTAAATAAAAGAATAAAAATAATAATAGTAATAATAAGAAGAATTGTTTTTAATCATGCAGGCCTTCTCGAAATACAGACCACTGTTTGATTATTGGTTCCTTTCTTTTGTTTTGACTCCTGTTTTTCCTTTATATCTATTTACAGAAATGAGGTGTTTCGATACAAATATGAAGGTACGCTTTGGAGCCGTTTTTATTCGAGTCTCGGATCCCGGTACATGCTTTATGGGATTGGCCTCGGTCTACTTGCATCCGTAGCTCAGTACGCCTGGGACTCGAGACATTCATCTTCTACCGATCACGGCGAGCAACATTAGGCGTTATAGAGGCATCATTCTGTTTTTCCATAAACACCATAAGTGTGAAGTTTCATGTTTAACATCCCATGAAACGTCTCGTCCGCTGTAATTTTCAGCGTTATTTTTTACTGAATTGATGATAGTTAAATAGAGCGAAAATTTTCGAATATGTGGGAAAATATTAAATTTTTTTTTATCTTTATCAACTACACAATCTAGTTCGGGCAATGGACTTGGTTAAATTAGGCGTGAGCAAAGACAGTAGAAAGGCAATGGAAGTTCTCAAGAAAAAGACGTACGATATGCACTCGAACGAATAGGAAAACAGTACTCAACCAGTAAACATGTAAAAAGCAGGCTGAAAATAAATATGAAGAAGCCATTGTTCTACTTCTTGATTTGCTACGTTCTTCTCACTAATTTTGTTACTCACTTTTGATGGCCACCACCAGTCCAGGTTACTCTAGATTGCATTGCCGTTGTTCCAACTAAACAATTGATCATGACCACGATCAAAGCACCAAAGGTTTTCTCAGCATAAATCGATATCGCCAAATATTTGAGGTGAAATAATAAGCATGCCACGTTTCACTTTGTTTCAAAATTGTTTCATTTAGTGTGAAATTAGATTCAGAATTTAATTTAGATACAAAATTATATACGCTCAATATAGAGTTGGTTACAATTTGCAATAAAACCAATGCCATCGATTTTTATAATACGACTTTTGTCAACTATAGCAGCAAAGTGTTAAAAAGTGGTGTATTTAATCGTATTGGAATTCTTAAGGACAAAGAATAATTGAGTATTATTTCTATAGAAATGCCCACTTAAATGTCTGGCAAACTCACAAGGTGGCTCGCTTGACAGGCAGCTCGTAACCGTGATCAAGCTTAATAATGCCGATCAATCTACTAGAGTTGTTATACTTTTATGTAGTAAAGAGCTGACACCAATGTTAGTTGATTTACAAAAATATATCTTAGCGATTCTTAGATAGGACAACAAATAAACTACACTCTATCGCATATGAACGTGTCATGCCACTATTTTATTTACACGCATTTATTCGCATCCTTTTTTGTTTTATATTCATAGTACATTTTAAATAATAGCAAATAGTTTTGTTATTCATAATTAACAGAAACAATAATTCTGTCTGTTTTCGTACTGCAGTATAACGATGGCTAGTCTACAGCATTCTCACTTCCTCACCGATCATACAGTCTTTGTTTTTCTTGAATTTGGACGTTAGTTTTTTTTATTTGTATTACTACTTTCGTACGTATATCCTAAATACATAGTAACTGTAATTGTAATGTCCTGAAAACACTAACTCATAATTAAACCTACATCAATGAAGGAGTGTCGTATCGATACTACAGCTGTTTGAGGAATAATTACTTATAAACTAGTCTAGAAGAGATCCACAGCAATGTAATGCCATGGAGTGTATCTTAGCTATCACTTTGTATATCTAACAATTGGAGGGGGGGGGGGAATCTGTTAGTGATCAAAAATTGTGATTTAGATATTCAGTTTGCTCTAAGAAATTCGAAAGTTTAGTAATTTATTTATTGTTATTAATGCATTGTACAGATACTTTTAACTCTCGTGAACATTGTACAATATCATTGCATTGTATTAAGCTACGCGATGGAGACAAAGAATTAAAAATATTAAAAAAAATTATTTTTTGTCTTTATTCCGACATTCCAAGATAAGTTGGGCTTGGCCGCACTGCTGAAATGTAATTGATAGGAATTATTTCAATCTGGATCAATAGACATTGAAAACTAACTAGAAAAATCAAAAATAGATGGGATAAATAGTCTCTTAATAATTCTTGTCTTTTCTCGTCCTAAGCGCGTCGTTAATTTTACTTAGGATAGATCATTTCGCAAACTTAGTCCCAGGCCTTCAGTTTTCTCTGTGTCTTTGGAATTCCAATATTGTGACATACGGGAACAGTACCAATGTTATAGTCCAAGCTCTATACTTCATCTACTCGAGCTTTTTTTCCCACTTGAATACGGATCCTTTCTTTTGTATAGAAGTATATATTAAAACATAGACATAGCCGTCCATGTAACGGAAAAAACTGTGATAATCTCCTCCTTAATAGTAGATAGGACAGGATCCAGAAAGTTGTACAGGCTTGACTCAATTGTCATATGTTAGAGCTTTATCTTAGAAACCTTATCTTTAAATAAGCAGCAACTTTCTTCTCCCAGTATTTTGCGATCTTTTACCTGAAAATTAACTTTATAGATAGCATATACTTTGATCTATAATTGTACTATGCTGCCTTGTTTAATTTCATCCAGTCGATCGGTGAGGTCTTCGCGCAGATCTTCGTAGACTGTAGTGAGTCCTTCGTCTTGAAAAGCCTCAGGTTCAAGTCCAAGGGACAATGCGATGTGCAGCTTAGCCTTTTGGAAGGTGGCATTGAGTTTTTCCTGTATAACATTGATGCACATTGAGGTAAGGGCCAGCCCAAACAGTAGATAGACAAAAGTTGCCATCATCGACAAAGGATGCTCGGGAACATAGTCGCCAAAACCTATCGTCGACATCGACACGAAAATAAAATAGAATGATTCGAACCAGGTCCAATCATGGAATATGGAAAACACCACCTGTTCAAATGAAATTAGGTTGATCGTTAGTAACCAAAAAAATGTTCACCTATATTTTTTCACGAATACATCTAAAGAATCAATTATTAGTACAATCAGATTTGGATGGGCGAACAGCAATAGAACACGCCTCACTAACCGATCCGCAAAGCATGTAGACAAATAAGAAAGCCACGACAAGTGTCACAGGTATATGCGGTTCTGGCAGTTCTCGTGAAGCTCGCCTAGGTCGCCTGGAATCGATCCCCCTTCGAGGCGCAACGAAAGACGCGTCAGATGTTCCAGGTGGTCTGTTTCTTTGTGGGTTGCCAACGACAGATCTGTCATCTTGTAAGACTGGAGTATCGTCCGGTCGTTGGTGTTTTCTGCCAATATGACCCAACTGGTTTTCTTCAACTTGGAGGTCAAACCGCGGCAAGCGAGCTACCCATGGAAGGAGAAACTGAAATCGGGAATTAAAAAAAATCGTCTTTTCGATATGCTCAAATCATTACGCTATAGCAATGGATGTAGATAAATCATTACAACGCTAATACAGTTATACGTGATACTGTTTATATGTGTATATTATTAATAGACCAAATGAAATAGCTAGAAGATATGAATAAATAAATGTCTATGGCTATATAGATTTAAAGCGAAGGATTATGAGGGACTCTTTTCTGCCAGCCAATGACAAAACTGGGTCCGCTTCAGTCTGGTGGAGTTGGTGGGATGGCTGGTGTTATGGCCAAAGTCGCAAAAGAGTTCCTCGAACGATTAGTTGATTAGGGATCACCCTTAGTGGTGTTCGATAAGAGGAAGCCGTACCGATAGGCTAAAAAACGCGAGTGGCTTGAACGAAGTAACTGCCAAACAAGGTTGTGAGGCAGGTACATAGATTTTTACAAACAGCAGTCCAAGCTTGATATAATTTTAAGATTTGTGCAGAGGAGACGCGTGGGAAAATTTTGAGGTAAAACTCTTCGAACGCTACATTCCGGAAAGAGCAAATTCGCCTGGTCAGGAAATCTAGGTTAAATAAAATAATTTGGCTTGGATAGAAAAATCTTAGCTGGACAATAGAACTTGGGGGTGAGGCACGTGCCTAGGTACGTGGGCGTGACGTGTCAGCCCGCGGAAAAAGGCCACGGAAGTACGTCCTTTTCTGCTCCATCAACAAAGGATCTGCAAAAGCTACTGGAGAAAGGTGATTGTGGACCCTACTGGGCAAGCAGAACAGCCCAAGTGATTATGAATACTACAGGGACAACAAAATACATATAATATTTTGTGGGCCTGTTGCCGCGGGCTCATGAAAGGCACCCTTACCCATGTCGAAACCCAGAAGCCGTCCGACTAGTTAGTCGGCTTCAAAAACAGTTTCGTTCGACACGCCCATGAAGAGATTGCGAAAAGGTCTGGAGAGCGCAGTGTGAAATTGGATATACTGGGCGCCAAAGGATACCAGCCGCGGGATGCGGACATCTTGCCAGGTAAGAGTGAGCAAGTTGTGTTAGATCAAATAGTATAACTGAAATACGTGAATAAAAACACTTCTACGGTTATACAAGCGAGGAGCGAGTTGTGGTCGTGTGAACTGTTCATTTGGTCATCGATAGCTAACAGCAAGGCTAAGACATATATATATATATATATGTATGTATACATATATACGCATATTTGTATTCCTTAACCGAATAAGTCACTATAAGGAACACATACTGCCATTACTTTCAAACCGCTGCGATCGAAGTGAGTCCCAATGATGACACAGCGAAAAGCGCGTTTGCCTGCTAAATTTAAGAGATGTGTGGCCTGAGTTGGAATCCTAACGTAAACACATGGTTCATTTTGTGCTGGAAGCCAGCGGTCTGATGAGATTTCTAACGGCGGTGCTGCATGTAAAACTTAAAATATTTAGCCATAGAAATGAACGTATGGCGTCTATTAAAATAGTAGATCTTTGCACATTACAATAAATATTATTTAAACCAGTTAAATAATTTGTATTGATTGCACAGGATAGGAACGTACAATCCAATACATTTAACACTAATTACATAGGAATTCAATAAATTATTATAATAATTGCATAGGATAGTAGCAAAAAAACCCACGCTGTTATATGTACGAACAACTCTATTAATGATGTGAAATACAGTGAACTAAACTGCGTGCTATCAATGCCTAACCCAGTGTTTTTGTGGAGGCTGAAACCTTATAGAAATTATGGAGAATCCTTTACCACAAATTTTAAATGAAGTTTTTCTTAGCGCTTGTTAGTTTTGTATTGGGTCTTACTGGTCAAGATTTTTCCATGTAAATTTAATAATGCAATAAATGAAAATCGACTTTTGCTTCGAGAGAAAGAATATGACCTCCAACACCAAAGAAGCTGCGTACGCTGTCTGAAAGCATACGATCTATTTGCTATGTAAAACACCCAATGAAAGAATAGGGAGAGCAGGGCAGAACATCTGTGCATATTCTGACAATAGCATCATGGGTGCAAATAGTTGGTGCTAACACCTTATTGAAGCAGAAACAGCGTATTGCATATATGTGTATGCTTATGACAGTGGGTAAT